>NW_027272237.1:0-272500 GCF_040938485.1 Diadema antillarum | reverse complement strand
CTACACGTAACTGCGACCAGCTGCCCATACGCATAGCGTACACACTGCACTGTACTGAATAGTAGTGCTAACTACGACCAGCCCCAACGCGAGAATAAATGTGTACCGTACAAGGAGCGCCCAGGGGTTAGGGTTGTGCAGTGGCAGTAGAGCTCTAGTGTATGTCACTGTATGTGATGGTGCGCAAGTTATACCAAGCAAGATATACGATTAAAACATGGGCACCAAAACATGTGTTCCATGTGCGAGTCAAAAAATACTCATGAATTGCAGCATCCTGTCTCCCAACAGGAGGCTTTTTAAAATGTATTCTTCCAATCGCTGGTTTGAGTGGAAGGGGAGCATCTTGAAAGGCAGCAATGGTTTGTGCTGTTACTGGGCTGCTTTAGATGGTAAGGTTAGACAGTTGCATCCCTCTACAGAAAGAGTTCCTTGTAACCCTCATAAAATTGCGTTTCGATAGCCCAGTGTGTGACATCCAACATACAGGATACCTTTGGTTTACGCGTCATACACATACAACGCGTGGCCGTTTGAATTTAATTTACCATTGAAAGGGCGGATCCAGAGGGGGGTGCACCGGGCACCTGCTCCCTCTTTATTAGATTGAACCAAAACAAAGAAATAATAAGTTAAATATGGGGGGGGGGGGGGAGCCTCCATCTCCCATTTGATTTTGTAAAGACCCCTCCCCTTTACGGAGTAGATCTCTAATACAATGTATTAATAGTCTAACTTCTAAGATATACAGAGTCTGATGACTGGATGATATATTTGTAATTGAAATATAAATCCAAATGCTGACTGTGCCAAGAGTGTAAAGATCTTCCATTCAATGAAATTTCATTCTGCGTATGCATTGATAGGCCTTCATTCCCATGGATACAGTCAACACAATTGTAACATGGCATGTAAAAGGGAATATAAGTTCATTGACTTAAAAGCTGATACTGTCCTAAAAATCATAGAGTGTACTCATAATGTCTCCCCATCCCTAGCCCAACCAGACGTCATGTGAAGCATGCCTGTTGTGACTTCTGTACAGTGACAGGGCTGTGTATAGTTACCAATATTCACTGTAGTTTTAGATGTTCTTTTTATGGATTTATGATGGCCTTTTTGAGAAGACAGTGTAGAACATCCCAGTCTAGCTGTGTTGCTACTGCTATTTAGATCATGTCATCAATACTCGAGACACTTGGCAGTTTACCCATTCCAGTAAAATTTATGAACCTATTGTTGATGTCACTTGCAATATTCATCAGTGTATTCCTACCTTCACAAACTTTTATTCTTATTGGAAGCAGGTGTGACCCAAACATTTTCCCTTTCTGAATTTACAAGGCAATAAATACTTAACCACGGTACAATAAACTGATGTAAGACCTAAACCTCACATTAGTGCTACCATTTACACATTTCTTTTTTTGTTGTTATTGTTATTTAGACAAGCAGCTCCTAATGCAGTTGTTTCACTACCAAGCTGTGGATTACTTCATGTCACTTGTGAATGGATGTGACAAAGGAGAGGAATGCATCTCTTCTAACCATCTGGAAGTCAGTGGAGAGCAAAGATTATTCAAGAACTCTTCAAGGACGTTATCAAGCATACTTGGTAATGGTAAGTCTTTTAATGACACATAAGTACTGTAGTTAAAACGGGAAAGAACCATGCAGAGCACAATACTACATGATGTACACGTAGTTACATGACTTCAGCCCTGGGTCATACTATCATTTGATAAATTGTGACTTGTAACACCAGAAGATGCATGTCCATTTTTGGGTAGGGCTACTACTGATTGTGTGGCAGTGACATGATGGCCCCATGACTGCTGGATGTAGCATCAGTGAACAAGTGGCAAGATACGTGGTATGTGCGGTCCATGACAGGCTGTGAATTACTGTTATTCTTACAAGACCTTTGCAGAAAGAATGACTTTGCAAGTATCGTAAGCAATGATTTTCCTATTACAGTGCTATCCGGTTATAACGAAGTAAAAATTTGGGCTGCAATCTCATCCACTCTATGTATATTGTTTCTTTGTTCGGTTATAATGAAATTCCGATATAAAGAAAGAAAATTGCCGGTCCCGAGGACTTCGTTATTAACGGGAGACCACTGTATATGTACAGTAGGATGTATATGACATGATGGTAATTCCTATGAATTATCAATCAGATAAAGTGACCAATTCCTTTATCTCAAATAAGGTAAACTGTCCCCATTTTTCCTGTTTTCTTTTTTTTCCTGTCCATAGATTCACACTTAGGTTCTCTTCACCCTTACAATACTCTGAAGCTGGAAGGACTCTCATCAAAAGGGCACCCATCATGGAAGACCCTGGCTGTAATACCACAGGTTTGTGTAAGTGAAATATGATTTGAAAGGGAATGAGTCCATATTTGATTGGATATTTTGTCACAAAATAAGAAGAGCTTTTGGTACATTCCAAATGTTTTGTGGAAAGTAAATGTTTATAGAGTTGTAAGTTAATTGTTTGCCCCCCCCCCCAAAAAAAGAAAAAGAAAAAAAGAAAGGTTGATAGATATCATTTAAGCGAATTTGATAAGTTTTGCAATTATGCTGCTTCTTCTTTTTTTCACATCAACCTCAAATAATATAAAAGGTGATGGTTACTTTGAGCATAGATAATACATGTAGTAATATTTTCAATGTCAACCGGGGTTTGAAACTAACTGATAATATAATGTTTTTGAATGTTGCACTTTTGATGGCACTAGATAAAATGTGAAGAAAAGTTTGTTTGTTGTTATTAACAAATTTGTTGTAAATTCATTTCTCACTATTTGTCCAGGAACCTGCAGGACCAAATCCAAATCCATTTCACCTCCTGACTGTCGACATCGAGGTAATGACGTTGTTTTGAGGAATTGTGCATACTTTCATGTTCTCCAGTACATCCCAGGCCTGAATCGCAAACGCGTCTGCCAAGGATTTCATTGCCACCTATATTCAGAACATGAGTGATGTCATCGCTTAGTGCAACCACTCGCCAGCCTGTTGGAGGAAAGGGAGCCATGACGTCGTAGCAGTACGTAGTGAACGACGTGCACTGAATATCAAAATGGGCGATATCATCCCAGATGTGACAAACGGACTGTAGCAATCTGGAACCACTCTTGTACAAGAAAGGTGGCTGTGTCACAAAATCAGAAAGTCACTATTAGTAATATGTGGGATTCCTTTTGCACCAGATGGCCTTCTCGTGGAGGTGGAAGGAACAGTTCTCTGCACCTGCACCAACATTTCTGCAGGGATTGCTTCAACTTTGGCTGTGTAGTGCACATTTGGGCTGGAATAGCCCAACACGAAGAGCGCACCAATATTTCATCCAAACCTCTCTCACAAGATTAGGATATTCCAAGTAATTACCATTCAAGGTACAAAGATTGATCAACTTAAATATCCCATATATTCAGGTCAATTCTGGAAATTGCTTTGAATATTTCCAGCATCTCGTTCTTAAGATAAGAAAGTTGATAACGTTATATCCCGATAAATTCACGGTGGTTTTACTTCTTCTGGCCCATTGATAGGACAGAAACCTTTTACCTCAGCTGAATTTAGGCAACAAATTCTCATTTAGAGCTTTAATGTCTCATGTGTGTTAACTTGAAGTTATAAGAATATCCTTCAATACGGTTCTTGTTTTGCTGCTTACAGTGATTGTACGTCTCTGGCCTCTTAACACTGTAAGGTTAAAATGTGATTTCCATCATAGTTACGAGCAAGGAAATCTTTTAATATGTTGCTTGAATTCATTGCAAATCATAGTTTGCCTTGCCCGTTTGAGGTACTCATGTACATATGCACCAGATGCAGTATCAATTGAAAAATTTGACAATAATGTGTTTGTAGTGTACATATTCTTTGCAGGCAGAGCCTACTAACTTGATACAGGAATATTGGCAACTGAAGCAGTTCACTAAAAATGATACTAATCCTGAGTGCTTACCATACAAAATTATAGGTTGACTGCAGTGTATGTGTTACAGCCAAAGGAGAGACAAGAAATTCTAAAGGTTCAGATGTTAATGGAAAATTGAATCACTCTTGAGGTTTTTACATTGCTAGTAACATGGTGAGGATTTGGTTACTTTGGGTTCTACACCTGCCCTCTCTTTACTTATGTTGAAGTTAGATCTCCAAGCTCACACAAAAGCAAAACACAAACTTCCACATAGCTTCTATGTACAATAGGATCTTACATGTTTCCCAGTAATCTACATCAAATACACGAGCATGAGCTTTACTTTCATTAATATTCCTGTAATTGCCACTGCTGTTTCTAAATCTATATTTTCTTATTTAGAATGAATATGAAGTGCAACCAACCTTGCTTTAGTTGACCTTGCGTGGATCTAGCGATATTCAGCTACATTGTAAGTTATTCATTTCCCTGAGAGCATTCATTACATTTCAGCAGTGTGTTATGTATGTTCGAACAGATTGATATACATAGTACCTGTGGTGTGCAAGACATGAGTAGACAATTGAATGGTTTGCATGACATGGCTGCACACTAACCCATTTTTTGTTTCACTGGCCATATCCATCTGTTTGACCAGTAGGTAACCCAGTTTGTCCATTTTTACTGGTCCATTCCTGAAAAATTACTGGTCCAACGGTGATTGAGTCCTGGACTGTTTTACCAGTGCCAGTGGGCGGTGTTGTGCATAGTGAGATTACCTCAACCGATGGGAGTACTATAAGGAGATTGCCATTAGATTTAGCCTGATGGTCAAAACTAATTTATGTGATCCTCGTCCAAAAGTTACTCTTCAGTGGTGAACTGATAGAGAAGACCATGTTAACCCATTGAGGACGTTTTGAGTTTGATACAACACGCATTTTCCATAGACATTTGCCTCAGTATACTCGGGACTTTTCAGCGGGTTCACACATCTTCTCTCCAGTTGGATATAAAGCTGTATTTATGCACCGTGCAAAACAAGCACTCACTACATGGATTTGATGCATTATGATATGACCAGTGTGCTTTTACATGATGAAGATAATCTCTTTCACTAAATGCACAAGTGTATGAAATTGTGTTCTATAGGAAGAAATATCTTACTTTGAAATATAATTGATGGTGCAAACAGTGCGATAATAATACATGTACATGCAGTATGTCTACTACCACCATCCAATTCATATCTATGGCCTACCCATTTGTCATTGGTGCATAATCTGTTTACTTTTTCAGAGATACAAATGTGTTTCTTGTGTGAAGAGCAAGGGGTATCACTTTGGTTGAATCAAAACTCACTGTACATTTTGTTATAATGCATCAAGTTGAACGTAGTTTTCATCGTGACAGAGTAAGAGGAAACTTGATGAGCAAAGGTAGACATTTACCGTGTATTGACAGTAGGTATCTGTTACTGCGAAGAAGTGGATATACACATGGGACATAAAATCGGTTCATGTGCATTATGAAAGCAAAGAACTTTCTTCAATCCCCAAATACCTGCTTTCTTAGACTATAAGTCTCTCTCTTAGCTATTATCCAATTAAAATTAGTTTAAGGAAAGTAAACACTCAACACATTTGTGACATTTGTGACATTTGTCATTTTACTATTTTGCCACTTATGTGAAACTGTCGTCACTCATCCAGACGTAACATAGACCTATTGGGAGAAGCATGCATTATGGTGGATACATACCACTTACCATAGCAACATTTCTAGTTTTATTCCATATCTCTTGAAATTCAAAGGTAAAGGATTAAAAAGGCCATTTCAAAATTCAAAAACAAAACCCTTCTTAATTCAGAGCAATTCTGATATACTTATTTCATTTTGCTATTTTGATGCCAAATTTCGTTCCATATTTACCTATTAGTGCTACAGTGTTTTTCTGTCACAGATTTACCTGTGATTTGAAGATTATGAACAGCTGTTTCTATAAGTTAAGTAACTGAAGTGATTTACCAACAAATTAAATCAAGTGATATTTCGTTTGATATGATAATGTAGGATGTTCAATGTGTGGACAAGTGAAAGGTGTTCTTCAAGCCAACTTTATGATTGATGAGAAATTATGAAAATGTGAATTTAAAGCATTATATGGATTTCATGGCTGTGTAATCTTAGTATTTGAGTGTATTTATGACATATTTTTTTGGTTGTGCAATTCTATGTATTCCTGTAGGCACCTACACTGTTGTACATTGTGCCAAAGATAAACAGTCTCAACTACATGTACTGCATAAGCTGTTCGTCTTTGCATACATATTTATTTTTGTGAATGAGAAGGTCACAGGTATTGTCACAAGATTTTGTTTTCGTAAATTGACACTGAGACCCTCTTAAATGCACTAAATATTATACCCCAGTATAGCGCTTGGTGAGAATTTTGCTTGTCAAATTTGCAAACCAAAAATGATTCACAAATTCACAAAAATGGCAACATATTGGTACAGTGCACTACTACATCATGTACATGTATTATTTTTTCATGCAACAACCTTATTCGTTTGTATAGTCCTCTGTGTTTGTAGTGCAATATCAACACGTGGATGCTTTTGCTTTGTTATAGTTTCCAGGAAATAAAGCGTGTAATTTGTATATATCAAGGAAAAACACCTTAGCATGTCTTATACATACAGTTGTATGCTGTAAACTTACTCTCATAGATTGCATGCCTGTGTTTGTGTGCGTGTTTGTGTACGTGTTTGTGTGTGTGTGTCATATTGTTTACTTAGACAGTCACATACACACGAAAAAAGGAGTGCAAATATGTACCGGTAAGGGTACAGATGCTTGTCGCTATACAAGGAACCCTAGAGGTACTCATCTGTACCCTATGCAGGGGTACTCATCTGTACCCCATACAGGGGTACACAATCTGTACCCTAGAGGTACATATAAGTACCCAAGGCAGGGGTACTTATATGTACCCCTGTATGGGGTACATATAAGTACCGCTAGGGTTCCTTGTATAGCGACAAGCATCTGTACCTCTAGGGGTACATATTTGCTCTCCTATTTTTTAGTGTGTATGATAGCTGCGCCAACCCTCGGCGTCGACGGATAGTACAGCGGCCGTTTACCCGTCCCATCCCGGTGCAACGTACAGGCCATGGCCGCTGGAAGGGGTGCATGAGGCGTGTCGAGTTAGCTGCGTATTAGCCGGGTACGCCACGTACGTTTACTTCTTTTCGATTTACTCTTAATGCATACTATAGGGCGACTGAAAGGCTTGGCCTTCAGTGAAACTAGGTGTCCTCGTTTTGGCTACGTTTTGATCGAAAGAATGTAACAATGTCTTTTGTTTTCATTATACACTATATTAATTGTTGAACAAAGGAGCTGTGAAGCTCCTTGGTTGGACACTCTGGGACACCACATATGGGAACCAAACCGCAAAAAAGTGAAGAGCACCATTATTATACCTATAACAGATTTAGGGACAGAAAATATTTGTCTAAACTTTAATTAGCACGGTCGCAAAAATGGTTAAGTACTTGTAAAAAAACAAAAGCAGCATTTAATTTTCGTTTGTTGTTTGTTTCCATTTTTTTTCAACTGAAAAGATGTCTGGATAGTCCATATTCAGCTGCACTAACTGGTCTTCCATGGGGTCCAGTATGTACAGTTGTACTTGCATGGGGCGGACCACTTCACAGGGTTATGCACCATGTTCTATGCGATTTGTGAATGAAGAGGGATCTTTTTGCATGAGTTGTGACACTCTCACACCCTGAACCTCGATCCCTTTTACTAGTGTGTCCTATCCGGGAAACATAGTGTTTTGTCTCTGCTAGAGGCAAAACACACACAATTGTTCACAACACACAGCATTGCTCAGAAAGACTCGCATGGGGTTTGAACCCGCGCTCGAACCTGAGTCATTTGATTGTAAGGCAGAAACGCCACAGACTGAGCCATCTTGCTCCCTTAGGCCCAGTATCTAATTATAGAGTAACACCAGCACATGTACAAGTAGTAGCAGTAGTAGTATAGTAGTAGTCAGAAGTAAAGTAGTAGTAGTAGTAGTAGCAGAAGAAGAAGAAGTAGTAAAAGTTGTAGTAGAAGTATATAGGAGCAGTTACATAATAGACCAGTAGGCCTATATTGCTTCAAATCAACTAGAAGAATAAAGGAATTATGAGGCAGTGAAGGAGAAAAATATTGAACTTTTCTAAGGCGTCTAAGCGTAATCAAACTCAGAGAATTGCATGTATTTACTAACATCATAAACGAAATTAATTTGCGAAGGATGTGAATGTAAAAAAAAAAAATGGCAAAGTCCGACGTTCGATCGTAAGAGTGTCTCGAAAAGTTTGCGATATGTCTTATAATGATCGGAAGAACTTCGCGGATTTCGAGAAACATACGCGAGACATTCTTCAAATTGTCGGGATCTGTTTGGGGTTTCATGAAGATCATGACAAGGCCTTCAAGACATTTTCTAGAACAAATTTAATCAAGAGCAAATCACTATCTAGAGTGCGGAAAATGTTCGTAAGAAATATCCGGTTTTTTGTCGAGCCCACCGATGGTGATGGGAGACCAAGGGAACGCCTGCGGCGTCTGTCCGTCCGTCGTCCGTCCGTAACGCTACAAAAACTTTAATTACCTTGTACTGAGTGCTTCAATGTCAATCCAACTTGGAGAGAAGAGTGTTATGCAAAGTTACACATGTTACCAAACAGGAAGGTCACCTTAAGGTCAAAGGTCATAGGCAGGCGTCAACGAACTTTAAGGGGCCAATGTTAAGTTTTTACGGCGCGTTTCGATTATGGCTCATAACTTTTGATTGGTATGTCCATTTGTGACCAAACTTGGATTGTAGGTGTCCATTGAGGAGTTGAAGGTCACCACAAGGTCAAAGGTCACAGCATTGGGTCGACAAACTTTTAGGGGCCCAATGGTAAGTTTTTACGGCGCGTTTCGATTATGGCTCATAACTTTTGATTGGTATGTCCGTTTGTGACCAAACTTAAATGGTAGGTGTCCCTTGGGGAGTTAAAGGTCACCAGAAGGTCAAAGGTCACAAACAGGGGTAAATGAACTTTTAGGGGCCAATTTTAAGTTTTTACTGCGTGTTTCGATTATGGTTCATAACTTTTGCTCAGTAGGACTGTTTGCCACCAAACTTTGGTGGTAGATGTCTCTTGGGGAGTTCAAGATCACCACAAGGCCAAAGGTCACAAACAAGGGTCAACGAATTTTTAGGGGCCAATGTTAAGTTTTTACGGCGCGTTTCGATTATGGCTTATAACTTTTGCTCGGCAGGACTGTTCGCGACCAAACTTTGGTGGTAGATGCCTCTTGGGGAGTTGAAGATCACCACAAGGTCAAAGGTCACATACAGGGGTCAACAAACTTTCCCGGGGCCAATGTTAAGTTCGACTGTGATTATACCTAACAGAATATTTTTTTCTCTTTTTTCTGTCATGTTTTTGTAATGTTCTTGTAGAACAGGTCTAAACATGGTTTTATTTTTAATTCTTTTCTTTCATTTCTATTCTTTCCTCTTGCAGCTGCAGGTACCGTCATTTATATTGTCTCTATGACGGTCTAGTTGGCGATTTCTCCTCTTCCTCTTTCTCATTCTCTTCTCCTTGTTGCGTGTGTGTGAGTGCACGCACGCTTGTCCAGGTGTGTGTGTGAGTGTGTGTGTGAGTGTAACAGCCTGTGTTGTTTTTCTTTCGGGGAACCTACTCCTACAAGCATCTGCTTCTATGTGGGTTCCCTTCGCACACAATTTTATTTATCCGTCATGAATGTACCCTTGAAAATAATTTCAATTGATTTTGTGCTATGTAAATGCTTTTTGTATATACTGAACTTATAACTTATAATTTATGTGTCACTTTACGTTGTCATTGATGGGTATTGTAAACACAACACTGTCATGATTTGTGTGAAAACCCTATAAATGAAATGAAATGAAATATTCTTTCTCAATCAAATTGTATGTACACCATTTTTGTCAACCATATGATATCTTCACAATTATTGAAATATACTGTTCCATGTTATTTTTGGGGCCATTTTCTTTGCAAATAATTCTTGTTTTACAAAGCTCTTGTTGTACTACCACTTTGCCTTGATTCCACTTTATAACAATCAAAGTTAGATTTTTACAAATGTGTTGTGGTATACATTTGTGGGTGAGACATATTTCGGCACTTGCCTTAATTGTTTTAATTACCGCCGATATAGAACCGACGCCTGCAAACAGTTGACGACGCTTCCGAGCCCCCGACTCGGTTTGGAGATCTTTTGCAGGCTAAAATGCGAATGAAAGTTGTTCTTTGCCATTTTTATTTCGACATTCGCATCCTTCGCAAATCGTTCGCGTGCTCCGTGAAATCAGCCCTTTACTCTACGTCCAAAAGTTAGTAAAGAAAGAAGTAAATACCAAAGCGTGGCATTTTACTGAGCATCAGATCAGGGCCGTGGGAGAGAGCCACCTCCTTTATCTGACATATTGTAGGATCAGTCTTCGATTGACGAGCACGTCGTTTCCACTCACTGATTTTCAATGTCAACCTTTTGCTCAAACTTATTTAGCGCCCTCTTCGCTCGTTGATGTACGATGTTGAACGCTGTGCCTCTCACAAGCCTCCAACTTGTGGTTTGCGGTTGAGATCGTTGCTGTCGTGGGAGCCACAATCAATCGAAATTTAAATGAGCACGTCCATGAAGTGCAGAGAAACGTGGGTTATTTCTGGCATCGTTGTCTTCTGATGTATTTTTTTTTTCTGGGGGGGGGGGTCAGAGTATGTCATTGCCCTTTGAAATCGGATCTGTTTATTAATGTATGCAATAAAATGATTTGTGAAGTCTTGTGGGGAAATCATATGAGTATTCATGTTGTCTTTTTTCGGTGAGTTTGATTTATTCGCTAGATTCTAAATATAATTATGTTTTTCTACTATTTAGTGTGAAAAGTAGTCCTAATAGCCTCGTGGACCATGTTCCAAACCTAGTGAGTGCACATGATAAATCATTCGAGCCCCTTAAAAGAAATGGTGCGCAATATATGATTTACAAAATAATTGGTGAATGAGACTTCTTGTCATTAATGCATTATGGGATTTGTTGATGAATTATATGGCATAGAAATTGACGTCAATTAATTCCGCTTAAATTCAAGAAATTCCTCTTAATTTTACATCAGTCATCGTCTTATGACTAGATTTAAGACACATCAACGTCATTCGTCAACACGAACTATCGTACAAGCCATGCACTGAACATAACAAACAAACAAAAAAGCGAGCACGCATTCTCTCTCTCTCTCTCTCTCACACACACGCACACACACACACGTATACGTTATACACACATAATTGCCACACACACTTCCCCGTAATCCACTACAACAACTGTACTTGTAATTGACTTTGAAGTACTGTAGAGAATACATGAAAACATGTGA
Source organism: Diadema antillarum (assembly GCF_040938485.1). Classification (NCBI taxonomy): domain Eukaryota; kingdom Metazoa; phylum Echinodermata; class Echinoidea; order Diadematoida; family Diadematidae; genus Diadema; species Diadema antillarum. The sequence goes on along the minus strand of NW_027272237.1, from coordinate 261,073 downwards.
TCTTGGGCACATTACCGACGTTAGTGTGGATGAACGGGTGCTGTTCGTTATTCCGAATGAACACATAATTCGTTATTCCGAAGGTTCGTTAATCCGAAACACACAAATTCCCTATACCTAGAGGTTCGTTAATCCGAAAATGAAAAAGGGTTCGTTAATCCGAACATTTGTGGCGTTATTCCAATCCGAAAATGAAATTGGGTTCGCTATTCCGAAGGCTCGTTTATCCGAAAATGAAATAGGGTCGAACCTTCGGAATAACGAGCTTTGTTTCAGTTTCGGATTAACGAACCTTCGGAATAACGAACCTTATTTCATTTTCGGATTAATGAACCTTCGCAATAACAAACCTTATCACATTTTCGGATAAAAGAACCTTCGGAATAATGAATCTTCGGGATAACGAACCTTCGGAATAACGAACCTTTGGACTAAAGAACCTTCGGAATAACGAACCTTCGGAATCACGAACTGTAACCTGGATGAACATTGTTACGGCGAAGAAAAAATGCTTCTGTACTCCATAAGTTGTTTCATCATCATCATCATCATATTCTTCTTCTTCTTCTTCTTCTTCTTCTTCTCCTCCTTCTTCTTCTTCTTCTTCTTCTTCTTCTCCTTCTTCTTCTTCTTCTTCTTCTTCTTCTTCTTCTTCTCCTTCTTCTTCTTCTTCTTCTTCTTGTCATTGATTTTACTGGTTTGGTTTTCGTTCAAAATGTTATGCTATAGCAAGTTGATTCTCCATCAAAGGTTGCATACATTTTTCAGACTTCCGACTCTACTCGCGGAGCGTCGTCATGCATACATTGTGCGTAAATGCTTTTGTTTTCATTACAAACCGCTTTGCGAATAAAGTTGAAAAGCGTATTGCAGGGAGATTGACGGCTCCATGAAGGGGTAAACATTGCTAATCAGAGTGTTCTTTACATCGGCACACTTCGGACTGGGATGTTCTCATCAGACCGCTGGGAGATTTGATCAACAGTCGGTGATTCTGTTTCCCCATTTCTTGTTGCAATATGCAAATACACACACACACACACACACACACACACATACACACACACACACGTATTATATATACATATAATGTTGCGCTCTGCTGGTAGTGAAAATGTATGCGAGATTTGAGAAAGTTGCAGAATGTGAACGGGATGACCCCAGGAACCGACCTGACAACTATATTTGTCTTTAATAAACCTATCTTTGAGGCATTTGCCACCCCACTGCAACACAACAATTTCCCTGCACATTGAATTCTCGTCGATTTTCCATAAACGTGTTGCGGCACGAGTTGATGTCATATGCTGCCGACAGTGACTTGGATTTTCATTATCCCGCATAGATGAATGTTTATTTCACCTAGATTAGAAATACTCTTGTCGTCACAAATCACGATGCAGGAATAATTCTGATCATTTTCCCTAACAAGAATTAAATCTATACAAACCTGTGTCACCTAATTATCATAATGGTGATGTATCTAATGCACACAGGCAGGGTTTGCCCCCCTGCCCCCCCCCCCCCCCCCCCCCCCCCCCCGTCCCTGGTAGCAAGGTTGACGAATCAGTTTTGTAGACTTCTCCTCCGACCGCTGGCGGCTCACCTTTAGCTACCAAGCATTCTCTTTCGTTGATCTATTTCAATTCTGGCATGGATATGTTGGCGGGAATCAAATTGAAATGAAAAATGAGGGGAGTCGGGTCTTTCTTCGTCACACAAAGCTCCTGGAGGAGGGGGGGGGGGGGGGGGTGGCATGGATCTTGCGACAACAGCTCAAACACATCTGTGAAAGGGTGTGTAGGGGTGAGTCTGCCTGAAAAAAAAAATGCCGAGAGCCGATATTGCAATTTGTTGATTGCCTTTCTGGCAGACTACCCGCAATCAAGGTAATTATCCTTATAAGCTCCTATATTTCATTCTATCTACATATATTCCCCCCCCCCCTCTCTCTCTCTCTCTCTCTATCTCTTTCTTTCTATATCTAGGACCATAGTCATGTTTGTTGCAGCACATTTCTATAGGCTTGCCAGATACCTTTTTTTTTTAAATTATGATTTGATTTACGTTATTGTCAGTCCTTTTTGATCCTGTATCCCCATCATATTGTATAAGATTTACAGTTAAAGGAAACCAAAACCCACAGAGAAATGTGGACTGAGTGAAAGAGAATTCCACAAAAAAATAATTTTTCGTGAAAATTACGCGCTCCACCAACTTAATGATACTCACATATGTTAAGGGTAGTAATTATTCCCCCTGCTTTCTGAAAGCTGTTAGTCAAGTGCTCTTTCATTATGCTAGAAAAGTGCAAGCATGTTGAATTTTCTTAATTATTTTTCTTTATAATTGTTGTCCACACAATGATGTCATAAACTCAAGTAGTCTCTTCATCCAACGGTTCCAACACCAAAACATAAAAATTTCATAACTTTTGCATCGATTGTCTGATTTTCCTCAAACTTTCACTGATGTATTCTACTAATGTTACTGCTTTCACTGAATCCACATTTCTCTTTGGGTTTGGGTTCCCTTAAAGGGATCGTATAGTTTTGGTTGAGACCTAATTTCAGGTTTCTAACATTTTTTTTTTTGGTGAGATAATGAGAAACCTCTTATGAAATATGAAAGAGCTTGTAATTCTATGAGGAATTCAACGTTTATTTGATGAAAATTGGTTTTGAAATGGCTGAGATATCCAAAAAAGAGCGATTCTAATAAAGTGTGGGACCCACACTTTATTACAATCGCTTTGTTTTACTTTGCTTTTGGATGTTTCAGTCATTCCAAACTCGATTTTCATCAAATAAACTTTTTATTCCTCTTAAAATAGTATGCTCTGTACTATATAATAAGTGTTTTCTTGGTATCTCGCAAAAAGTAAAAAGACAAATTCTCATCTCCACCAATACTGTACTATCCCTTTAAGACTTGTTGTTTGTCAGTTTGTTTGCCTCTCTTACATTTAGTTCATATTGCTCTGCGAACCTGAGATCATTCCTATAGAAACTTCGCAATATCATTATAATAATGATAATAATAATGATAATAATAATAATAACAATAATAATAATTATTATTAATATTAATATTATTATTAATAATATTATTCTAATTATCATTATTATGATTATTATCACATCATTAATATAACTATCGTGCTTATAAGATATTAATGATTATATGGAATCATAACAAACTATATATGTATATATATATATCAGCTTGGCAAGCTTAATAAATGAATAATAATAAATGTTTATATATATATATAAATATATATATATATATATATATATATATATATATATATATATATATGTAACATTGTGGTTTTTGCTAAAACAAAGAGAAAGAAAGATTTCTGAGAATCAAAATGAATACAAAAAGTAACATAGAAATATATTTTCTGGAAAATGAGTCACCCTGCGTCATTCAGGAAGTCCAATCCTTCCGGTCACATTCTCCACTTTTACTTGCCAAATTTGGGCATAGTGTCCACTCTCTGCCCTCCTTGGGTCAAGCTATGACCTCATAGCTAGACATAGCCCCTACCCAAACAAAGTGGCAGTAAAAGTGACGTAGGATTGTGCGTCGGTGGATTGGAATTTAAAGTTAAAATATATCTTTGGGAAGGGTCCTAAACCCAATAAATAGAGAAAGTTTTCCTCTCCTCACTTCATATTGGAATCTTTGACAACGGGAAGGCATCGAGACATATTGTGAGCAGAATTCGTGAGAGTCAGCTATCTTCGTCTCCGGCAGGGGTAAGTTATCTTCTTTGTCAAGCTTAAACTGTGAAGTCTAGTTCGAGTCTAGTGTGTTGTCCAGATAGTGTTAGGATTATCTATGAGCTGCTACTTGCGCTATAGATCAGTGATAACAATGTTGCTATTTCAAATTTGAGTTGAAATAGGGATCCTCTGTTATGTTGAACAGTGTGATGCGAATGTGCATGGGCACATCATGAGATTTCATTGTCGTTCATATATATCTGACTTCTGAAATGTATGGCTCAAACCTGCCTCAGACTCAGATTGGTTGATATGACATTGTTTATCGGTTATCGAGCTCCTACATTATGTGAGTGGACATGAAGTTAAGTTGAGTTGATAAAGAAGAAGAACTTGTTGGAAAGCTGGTTAAAAGATAGACATGACAATTTGGAGATGTATGTTCATTGCTGCTTTCACAACATTTTGATCGATGCCATTGTGTATGTGCGTGATTACATTGCTGAGTAGACACTCGTGAATGTAATATTCTAGCCATATTGGTGTATGCACTAGGAGACTCCCCCTCCCCTCTCTCTCTCTCTCTCCTCCTTTTCTTCTCCTTCACTCTTCTTCACTTTATTTCCATATCTTGCCTATTGAAGATGATATGAGCGTTTAGCAGTATAAGTCTATAGGGAACTTATATGTCCAGTATTGAATGTATACTGTTTGTACCTTGAGCAAATGGAATCTTGCTTTATTATGTTATTGTTAGGTTGTATAAGAGAATACTGAGATATCAATCTTTCCTTTGCTGGATTGAGTTGCAATCATGCTAACTCCTTTATTTTGTGGTATCTGCTAATTGCATGTGCTAATTAGTTTGCTTAGATGCATTATTGTGATATGATTACTTGCTCAAGTTAGTTAATAAGACGTTTATGAATTCAAGAGCATTGTAGAACAATTCATTCTAGCAAGAAACACTGTGACGTCAAGATTCTAGAAAATAGAGCAAATTCACTTTAACCTAGTGAGCGGACTTTGGACCTAAGGTCATTCAATCCTCTCTGGTCAGCGAGAGAGCATTCTTGACACATTTACGACCTAGGAGCTTTCACATAGAACACCTGTTGCAGGAAACTAGAGCTACAGTGAAGCCAATGCAAACGCTTTCACATTGGAGTCTGTGCCAGTACTTTCGACATAAACTTAACTCTGTATAGAGAACTAATGCGAATTAGAGATTTGCTATTGTAAATATGTAAACCTGCAACAGAATAGCTATAATCATGCAAATGAAACGAGACTCAATGAGCATAGCGTAAACTATCAGAATTTAACCATTCACTGTTGAAATGTCAATATAATCAACGACTATGTGCCAATTACAAGTTGCAGAAATTATATTAATAAATGTCGATCTACATGTAAATGCACCATTTAAAGAAGGATAAAGATTAAGAATGAACACAACTATCAAATTAAGACTGTGCATGCTATATTGATGAACTTCATTTACAAATAATGTCAAATGTCAAATGTATTCATTGATAATACAATGTACTCATTATCCCTTGTACATAATGTTTACATCTTTCAGGGCTTGTTATGAGCAGAACCTGCGATTAATAAAGAACACCAGTAACCAACATAGCGAGTCCCGGCTCTATTTGTTGTCGTTACATATATATACATACATATATCATTATTCATTTATTCATATATGTAGGCCCTACATATCTGTGGTTCTATAGGTCATTGCTGACAAGTACTGTGAACTGGCTTATTACTATAACGGGCAAATGAATAGGAAGACCACGTTACAGAGATGTAGAACAAAGCAGACACGAAACACAAACTATCCATCTCTCATCCGTACTTCATTTATTGGAACAAAATACATGAAATATATGAAAATGACAGAACAAATATATACAGACAGCACTTGTAGATACTCTCAGCCCCTATCAGCTTGGCAAGCTTAAATAGTAGAAAAAGGCAATCAATACTTCTTCGTATTCGATTATAGTCATGACATAAACAACGAAGACATTGATATTATTAGACAATCATTTTCATGATCATTGACATATATAATTCAAGTATATTACATTTCTTGACTCGCGTTATACTCCGATCAAAGTTCATATCAGTCAAGATACGTTATTGTATTATTGTATTATTAGTTACGGTTTTGGAAAAAAACAACAACAAACGCAGTTAATATCAGTTATGAGGCAACAAAGACATGAATACCCTGTGTGACATTTTAGATACATTTTAAGCTAAAGATGCATTAATGTTATATAAACGTTATGCAAATAATATCCTTGCGTTGATTGTGCGTCATCAAATTATCTAAAATCAATATAACTATCAATTAGAAAAAGATTTTCTTCGTTTGGTGGTTGCCTGGCTTCATGGCTGGGTTTTCCTCATTGCCGCTAAACATCTTCTCAATGTGAATCACTTCGGATGTAGGAACCAATGCAGAAACCAGCCAGCATATACCGATTTGCAACTTTCGTTATTTTCATTATTAGTAGTATTATTATCATTTATTATTATTATCACTATTATTATTATTATTATTATTATTATTATTATCACTATTATTATTATTATTATTATTATTATTATTACTATTATTGTCATTATCATTATTATTATTATCATCATCATCATCATCATTATCATAATCATTATTTGTTGTGGTGGTGCTAACGTTGTTCTTCTCGTTGTTGTTGTTGCTGCTGTTGTCGTTTTTTGTTTTTGTTTTGTTTTGCTTTTTTGTTGTTGTTTTCTGCACTAGACCTATACGATGCTGCCAATGAACCCATTCTGGTCCTACGACAGCTTATCATTCTCAACAAAAAAAAAACAGCAACAACAACGACTACTACTACAACATTATTCAAAGGTCGTTGGTTCGAAGAGGTCCATCACTCAAACACGGGGCTGGTATCCGGAAACGACTTTGTATTTCCACATGTCCAGGGGAGGCGAGGCAACCAGGCATCACACCATCAAAATCTGTCCGCAGCAAAACACTTAAACAGGTATTTTTAAGAGCAATATTCTTGGATCAATATTATCCCGTCCATAATTCACACCCCCGGACTCCCTGCACGGCGGAATTCCAATGACCACTTCGTACGTAGTTTAGGCGTGACTTCGAATACTTTGTATTTTAAGCGTACACCCTTTTATTTGCTATTTCATTCCACATTATCTTATTTCATTCTTCTTCATTTCATTTGTCTCTTTTGTGGGAGAGGCACGGCTAGACTATGCCCCTAGATTTGGACCGTACTACCGGGATAATCGTGATTTCATAGATATTTGTTATCTTCAGTTCAGACAACTAGGTTCTCTCTTTGTCTGTTCAATCTGCCTTGCTGATTTGAGAGCAAAATGGCTATAAGTCACCTCAGCGGCGTAAGTTACATTGTCTTACAGATAAAAATCCTAAATGCATGTTTATATAACACTCAGAAAATATACCCCAACACAATTCTAAACCATTTCATCGGTCTATATGAATGACGAAAATGCACGCTACAAATTCGAAACGTGTACACTAATCAAATTTAAGTAAGTGACATTGTAGAAGAATGATAAAATTTCAGAATCTCACCAGCTTCCACAGCAATTCTGCGTTCATCTCAACATGAATAATCAAATCGTTGTGATGCTCTTTCAAATTATGGCAAGCAACATAGATTACTATGCCATATAAAGCCAATGTTTCTTCTTTCATTTATTCCGTCTACTGTTTCTGTTCTTACAGAATCCAGAATTATAGTAAGAGTAATTTCCTGTAGTTCATTCATTCACCAGCAGCTCTGACCGACTGAAATGAAAATATATCTCTGTCTATTTTTTTAATCTAAGTTCTCACAAAATGTCAAGCGGTTAAGATACCAATTACATTGAAAATCCTGAAAGGTCGCCTTGTTTGTTTCCTGTTTACCTAAATGTGGGTTATTGCTCAGAGTAATGAATTTTGTGGGCCGTTCCAAACATCATATACTCTCGAAATTGATGAGATCAATCCGTAATATGAGGCAGAATGGGGAATTCAAGAAAGAGAAAGAGAAAGGTGAAGAAAGAAGGAGGGAGGGTGAGGAGAGAAAAGAGACAGATAGAGAAAGAGGAAAAGAAAGAGAATATAAGGACAGACCAATCAAGAGAGAAAAAAGGGGATAAAAGAGAGAAGAGAGGCAGGAATACATCCAAACTGGGAGAGATAGAAGAGATGGAGGGAGAGAGAGAAAGAGAGAGAGGGAGGAGTGGGAGATATTGTCTAGAGAGAGAGAGAGACAGAGATGGGAGAGAGAAAGTTTCATATCATCGTCTCGGTCAGCCACAATCTGTTTCGTTATTCTTTCATACCCAATGTAATTCATCTCTCTCCTCTATATAGCGCATCTGAAAAGTGCACGGTGATCTGATGTACTAGATTTTATCGAATTGCGGCGACGTGACATGGATCACCACTTTTTAGACTCACGAAAATATCAAGTAGGCCTATATATATCCGTCAGACTCATCTACACGATTGATTGAAAGCACTTCTTAAAAAGAATTGTTTAGGGGAAATATATTAGAGTGCAGTTACACTAAATTTTACAATGAAAACAATGAAAAGACGCCATGCGACAGGCATTCTCATGTGCGTCGCTCTCTCCCTCTCTACCCCCCCCCCCTCTCTCTCTCTCTCTTTCTGTCACTCTCTTTCTAATCTTTGATGAATATTGACCATGACAAATATCAATATGAGAGTAATGATCATTATATTCAGCATTACCATCATCATATGCGCAATCGATATCATTATGATGATAAAAATATTAATAACAATAAGTAATGATAATAATCAATGTATTCATGCTAGCCATAATAAAAAAAATAAAGACAGTAACAATAAAAAGCAAAAGGAATTCAACCAAGAAAGAGCGTTTCAAGTTCAACCAGAACATTACCATGATTACGTTGCATCAAACAGAGAAAGAAAATTCGGTTTTTCACCATACGGCAAGATATAGACGCAAGTCTGTAGCACAAACACATTTCTTGTAATATCATTGCCCAAGAAATGGAAGCTTTTCTCCCCCTTTCTCCGCCTCCTCCTTTTATGGATACAAGCATCTTGCCCTAAAGCGCCATGCGTCTCACAGACACTGCGAAAAAACTAAATTGCTACTATAAATAATATCTATAATTCATTCCCAGAATGTTGCCAGTGGGGGCGTAATGCTCTCGAAATTAAATGTGCGTGGGGGCAATTCGAACTGAATGTTCCGCAGATATTCGGTCCGTCTACATCGGCATGGCATTAACTGACAACTTCTCCCGCTATACAACTACTGTATGGTTATTGCGTAGATTCCTGTACACAGATGAAAGAAAGTATGATAGAGTAGAGTACGTGCAAGACCTCAGCAACATCATATGGCAAATACATAACAATATTTCTTTATCACTGTTGCAACACAGTGATAAATTCTGTGCGTTTGCACAAATATTTGAATTCAGCAACTGAATACTGCATCGTTTGATTGATTGTATTCTCGATGTGTCATTGCTATTCTAAAAAACGTAACTACATTTCATTTCGTCTAAACTTGACGTAGTTGTCATTCCCCTTTCTTTGCTTCCTCGCGTATCATTATTTTGTGATCATGTTAATGTATAGATATTTTGATTGTCTTTCTCTATGTCTAGTACCCTCTCTCTCTCTCTCTCTCTCTCTCTCTCATACGCACACATACATTGAAATATCTCACCCATTGGCGTTGAATTATTTCATATATGTTATGATGGAGCACCTTTACCATCTCTCATCCACGTAAAATTTTTCAGCGTCAGTATACTCGTTGTGAAGTCGTGGGCTCGAAAGAGTTGGTGGAGTTTTCTCAGGACGGCCTTGTCCACGGGCGGATGCTCCAGGCCCTTGGTCGATTTCAAGCATTGCCTGAACGGCTCGGAAAGACAGTAAAAGCCCTTCTCCTCGTCGAAGTAGAATTTGCTGTTGTTAAAGTAGGGCGGGATGTCGAGGAAGCGTTCGATCTCGTTCAGGACGGGGACGGGGTTCTGCGTGAAGTTGTCACCGTCGACAAAGAGGAACCGTGATCGCGGGAACGTCTCCAGCCAGGTAAGGATGAACTTGTCGTACATGCTGTGGAGGATTATGTCCAGGTCGGTCCTGATGCGGCCTGAGGAGGTGAGAACGGCCCTCTCGAACTTGTTGGGTCGGTAGGTCTGGCGGGCGATCACCTTGGCCTCCTCGGTGCCGACTTTCCTCTTCTCCTTGATCGCGTTGAGCTGCTCGAACGTGAAGTCGGAGATGGTCCTCCGCGTCGGGTTGCAGAGAATCACGATCAGTTTCGTGGAGGACGGTAGGTCTGCTTTGATGCGCTTGGCTGCCTGCTTGGAGAATAGATAGCCAGGCGATTTCTCAATTCCAATCTGACTGGGTGACGTATGCCGCATTGTCTCACGGTACCAGTCCACGCCCTTGTGGTAATTCTGCGTGAAATATCGCGGTTCGGCTTTCTTCGAAAACACCACGGAGGGATGAGTGTCGAGGAATACGCGCAGCGCGCCCGTTCCGCACTTCTTCGCGCCGAGGACAATCGCACGAGGTAAACGCTGAGCGCAGTCGTTCATAGTCAGGTATTTCGAGGGCAAAAGGGCGCGCGTCCCGTCCGCTTTTCTGCGGTGGCACGTGTTGAGGTATTCCTTGGGAATGACCTCGCGGACGACTTGATTCTGCACGGGAACTGCTTCCGGGTAACTCAGCACCATCAAGCACAGAGACAGGGTGAGCGTGAAGAGGAGCAGGCCCATTGCTGAACGACTAGTGAGGGCGACTTTTCGCTGGCATTTGGCGGGAAGTCCTAATGACATGGCTTCCTCCTCTGACATGATTTCCTTTGCGTTTGGCTATAACCATTGCTATCTGCACGCAAAACTCTCCCTCACTCCGTTCACCGCTGCTCCGACCGATCATGCGACAGGCGTGACATCATCCGCTGTTGGCTGTATCCTCAGATAACGCTCGCCGAAACACGTAGGGTGGTCGCAGTGACGCACACGATGCTCATCCCGTCTGCGTTGCTATGGGCACGAAGAAGGTGAGATGAGAGCACATGTTTAACGCCATCTCAAGTCGCTAGCGGGAAGGTATAAAGCCTTGATACCTGATCCTGCAGAAGGAAGAAAATGAGGAGAGAAAAGTAAAAGTCAATGATAATACATCGTCGTTACTTGCATCTCGTTTACATGTTTGTGCGTTTAGGCTTATATTCACACACACACACACACATACACACATACACACATACACTAATGGCAGACAAGAAGAAAGAAAGAGAGAGAAAAAAAAAACGAGGGAGAGAGCTTAAACATCGTGATTATTGTGTCGGTTTCCCATGATGGAAACGTTAGAACAGTATTTTAAATGTTAAGACTTGATCGAAGGCTGTAGTGTAAATTTCGAGCCTGTTTGTACAGGCCGCTGGAAATAAACTTGGCAGTTCGCGTATGTCAAGATAGTCAAGTTGACCGATTTAACTCGCGGAATAAACGAGATGATACCTTTATTCGCCGCAAAGAAACCCGCGCAAAAGCGATGCATCCCACGTTTGCCTGGGTAACTCTGGGCTGATAGAATTAACCCAGTTCATGCTGAATCGCTCGTCTCCCTCTATAGCGTGCGGAGAATTACGCCTACAACAACTACGCACGCGCGATTACGCTCTATAAGCTCGTAATTTGGGAGGTTTAGGAATGTTTGCGTGTTTTGATCACGTAAAACACAACTTTTGGCTGTAGTATCATCTCGAAAAGCTATATGGCAACAAATTAATTTGATAAAGAAAGGTTAAATCGTTGTTGTTGTTGGTTTTTTTTTTAGATGGAAAGAAAGAGTGAAAGTAACACTGTCGTTCACCCGCGGCGAGCTTTACAACCATACTATATACATCGAATGCAGGTGGAATGAAGTTGGAGTTGGGGTCACCTCTGTATCAGTCATAATGAGAAATGTTTTTCTCCTATATCAGTGAATTACTTCAGATGTCACTCCCTCGTTCTTATAGAAAAAGTTACAAACTCCCAGTCATCTGCAACACTTCTACTTATCTCAGATCTCTAATCATTCCATACTGTTCTGCTCGACCTGGACTGCGTTCAAGTGCAGATAGCACCTTACTCCATGTACCCAAAACCAACAGTAGAGCGGGGGACAATGCTTTTGTGACGGCTGCACCGCGATTGTGGAACGAACTACCTCGGTTCGTCCGCATGTCCCCATCCCTTGATGTCTCCAAGAAGAATCGTAAGACTTTCCTTTTTAACGCTAATCTGTGACTGAATTTTGTTGTGAGGTGCTGTGAAACCAGTCATTGACTGTGTAAGAGCGCTATTAATGATCCGATTGTATTGTATTGTATTGTAACACCACCGTGGTTCACCGTGACGTAACACAATGAACCGACATGGTGACACACACTGCCAATCATTCGATACAGTCACGTGAACACAGGTAACTACCTACTATAAGAGTATTGCAGAGGTGCGGGAGATTGACGTGCTAACGGCGAGATCGAGCTGCTCAACGTGTTGTGATATTGATACCGATATGATACTATTGAAAGTGTGAAGCTAAATATTTTCTTTTTGACGAATTAAAAAAAATAGCTAAGATCATCGTCTTCATCGATCCATGGCGAAACTATACAACCCGAATAGAACACTCTTTTTAAAGTTCGATTCTACGTTTTCGTCCTACATTATTAAATTGCAAAACCAATATCTAACCTGCTCCTTGGTTTATTTCTTTTAAGGCACATTTCTTCTTCTGGACTAAGGCTACGACACGAGACCTTCTGTTTCTACCAACTGATGAAAAATGCAGAAGTCTGAATTTCTATGAATAATAACTACAAATGTTCGTATCTGCCCATATGTCTCTGATACTTGCTGATACATGTATTATGTTTCCTGGGACTATATATTCAATTCTTTCTTCCTTCCTTCTTCTTTCAGTCCCTCCAATTTCTTTGTTCATTGACCCTATGTCTTCTATGTTCGCAGCAATGATATGTCAAAACGACGTGAGATCCCCCGTGGCTATCTGGACCGGGTGACATCAGGGCTCCCACCGAGGAGCTGCCGGGGTCTGTCTCGTCATGTTAGGGGTCGTTCACATACGGTCAACCTTAACAAGGTTTAGCTTTCGATTTAGTTTTGTGTTGTTCTATACGTTGGCACGGTGATCTAAAATGTTATGTTATTTCCTGCTTTAAACAATTTCAGGATGTCAATAACTGCTACAATTGGCATGACAATTTTCTCGAAATACACGTAATAATTTGCCATAATCCTTGTGCGAGTTGGTCATGTTGGAGATCGCTCTATTTTAAAACATCATTAGAAGTTTGGGAAGTAGAACTGTAGTGAGTCCTTTCTGGTTATAGGTCACCATTTTTAAACATTTTAAAGTATAAAGTCAATCATAATATTTATAGAGCAAAAACCTTTCCAGTAATACCTCACTTGTAACATAACATGGAATATCCTTGAAGTTATGAGTAATATATCCCACATCTCTCACCATGTTGTTTTTATAGCAGAAACCGCAAATATCTCACATTGACAATAATGGAGATAACTCGTTTTACCATCAAACACTTCGATAGCACCGCAGACATTCGTGCCCGGTTGGAACCTATATCAGGGTTCAGCACGACTTCCTCACGCAGCGCGTAGCGACACGGAGCGCGTAGAGGGATGAATGGGTCGAAGCGAGGAAACTGTGGGGGAGGTGGGGTGGGTGGTTCCGCGTCTCTCGCTCTCATTAGCGATGCTACCGGCCCGGTGGATTTGCGCTCGAAATAGAATGGCGGTGACCTTCGCCGCCCCACGTTCACGAACGCGCGCGGGAGCGACTGCGACGTCAATTTTAATCAGACGTGCTCGCGAATTTTCAATGACTATGTTTGCCTCCGGGGAACGAGAGTGGCAATCCATCCCGAAACGTTGGGGATGTTAGTTTTTAGACGCCGGGGTCCATACGTGAAAGGGTTCCACGAACGCCATGATACCCGATTCTTCTTTCAAAACATCTCCATACTCAATCATGTTGTCATAGGGATGTGAAACTTGGGCCACAAATGGGCAAACACAGGCCCACTCCCTCACACGCACACACACATACACACACACACATTCAACACACTCACATTCACACTCACACACAGGTACAAAAATCAAAGTGTATACATGGATATGATGATTGGACATGGTCATTTTGATGTTATCACGTGCCTGCCACAAAACTTTCATTTAAAGCCGGTGCATAGATCAGTGTTATACTGTAATCACATTCCAAGAGAAGAAATTACATATTGCAAGCGAAATGATTCTGGGGATGGGTATAGAGCTGCTTATGACGAAAATATTTTCAGGCTTTTTAGGCAAAAGGGAATGGTTATTTGACTGCATGACGTCATCACCAGCTGGTCGAATTTGCGCATAATGATCTGACCGGTTTCAATATCTATATTAACTTGATTAACTTTTCAAATTTGTATGAATGGCAGGCCTTTGGAAACTGTCACGAGACTCAAACACCTTGGGGTAATTTTTGGACAAACTGTTGACTGGTCTCCCCTTATCGATGAAATAGTCATGAAAATTTCTCGTTCTACTGTGTGTATACGAAGAGTCAAATCGTGTTTGACACGTAAAATCATGAATCAGCTGTATTTTCATTTTATACTTCCACATATTGATTACTGTTGTGCTGTATGGGGGTCACTAACAAAGACAAATTTAAACAGATTGCAACGCTGTCAAAATAAGTATGCTCGCGTAGTATTAAATGGAGGTTATTCCATGTCAGCGCAAGCTCTTACTCATCGATTCTCATGCTCTCAAATGGCAGTCAATTGAACAAAGAATTCAATATCATTATAGTGTCCTAGTGTACAAATTGCTACACAATTTAGCCCCACCGTACATAGTCAAACTTATGACCAAACGCCCTACTACTTATACCACTCGATATGCCCTTTCTTGCCAATTACATATCCCCAAACCTAGAACTGAATATAAGAAATGCTCCTTCCCATATGCGGCAAGCAAACCATTTAATGAGTTACCAATTTTTATTCAAACAGCCTCCTCATTGCAAACGTTTAAGAATCGTGTACGCCAACATCAATCTCTCATTTGATATGAACCCTTTGCACTAGCTATGAATAATCCAGATATCTATTTTTTCCGCTCGTTTTATGTTCTTTCTTATGTGTTTTATGTTCTTACAAACCGATTGTTCTTTAGCTGTATCATATCTATGTTCGTTTTGTTCTTGTTTTTATTGTGTGCACATGTAATGTATAATGTATATCAACATAGGGCTCCCTTGTAAAGCAGGCCTTTGTTGCACTGAATGGGACTACCCTGCTTTTAAAGAAGACTTAATGAATAAAATAAATAAACTCAAAGAACAAGCAACATTATTTTGCTTGAGTACATTTGCACTGCCATATTATATCATTCAAGACAGAAAGAAAGAAAAAAGGATAGAGATAGAGAGAGATGGGGAGGGTTGTAAGAATTATATATATATATATATATATATATATATGTGTGTGTGTGTGTGTGTGTGTGTGTGTGTGTGTGTGTGTGTGTGTGTGTTGTGTATAATGAATGAATGAAGTCTCATGGCTTTTTATAATACATTGTTCAGCTATTCTACACTTTCTCTTTGAATGACGCAAACCTGTCTGTGACATGTATTCAGTGGTGTGACATTCGACGATTCGCCAGGGCGAATTTCATGTCCTCTATAGAGTAAAAGTCGGTCGTCACACTCCATGAACGAATGTTAAATATTTACACGCTCTGCGAAAGGCAAATGTCACGCTGGAATCCCTCATGGAGTTCGGGCCTCTCTAACTTTAATGACCAGTTCTTTCCATCATAAATACGAAATAGAAAGAACCCTCAAGTGTGGCAAACACGAAATAGAGGTACAAAGTGTAACCCAGTGAAAGTCTTAAACCGTTTTGAGGCATCTCCATTTAAAGGCCTACATACAGCGTGGATTCCAGTTTCATTTCAGTTTATCCTCAACCTGATTCACATGGTTGTTTCGTAACTTAATGCGAAGTGACGAAACTATGAATAAATGCTAGATTAATAAGTCATAGCTTCATGTGCTAAAGATAATAGAGAGGGAGGCACCGATTTGTTCTCATTTCACACGCACATGCGTCACTCGCATGTCGGTGACTGATGAAGTGATGATATACCCATTATTTTTGCTAAGGTATTTCTCCTTGCGCTCACAAGTATAACGACAGGAGTAATGAGAGATATTGAATACACACTTGATGTATACCCACGTCGTTGCAGTATGTACATTACTCATGTTCACACCAGCACTCACATCCAAGCACATGCAGTCACACTCACTTGCGTAGCTGGTCCTTCACTCGGTAGACACCTTTTGAGGGGAAAGCGGCCCGGAGGATAACGTTTCTACCACTTCACTCGTTATGTAGGTCACTCCTGCACCTCCGAATCAATTATTAATGTGTTAACAAAATTGGGACTCTGCAATTACATTCCAAACATTACAGACATTGAATTTCTTTAAACGTTTTACAGATTTTCCCCGAATTGATGAAAAGTGGGGTGACCTCTTCCCCCTGTTGTCTCTCGCATGGAGTGTGAAGTTCATATTTTGAGAAGATCGGTTCGTCCTGACCCCCACTCCTCCTCCCCTCTTGCGTTATTCGATTTGAATGCACTGCATTCGCGGTGGCGTCGCTGACAGGTGTCACATCACGTCTTGGATGACGGTAAGGTGAGAATTGTATCCGTGAGAAAGTGCGCTCGTAAGTGGTCCGTCCAGCTTTTGCCTTGGTTTCATTCACCGGTTCGTTCAGCTTCGCGATAAATTCACAGGGAGCGCGACGTGCTCACCGCGCGTCGCGCGCAGAATATCCATGCTATCGGTGGATCGTCCGATCAAACGCAAAATTGATCGTCTGCTAGCATGTGAACACTGATCGCCAGAGTGTATTTCCAAAGCGACGTGACGACGCATAGCAATGACAAATGATTGAAAAAAAATGACAGCGATTCCTTTGTAAATTTGGCGTGATTATTGATACTTTTCGCGCAAAACACACAAGACGTGTACTTCAGAATGGCAAATATTTGATCAGGAAACATTGAAGTTCTCAGGACCGAATAATTATGATTTGTGTGTCCTTGGAACACAATAATGTGACGACCTTAAACGGCCCGTCCCGCAATCTACACTTCTGTTGATTTTCATCTCGTTTGTAACACGAGTGTCAATAACGTTAATGCTTAGCATTAATGTCACGTCTATGAAGGAACATTTAGAGACGCTTTGGAATAATACAGAACGCTTGGAGACAATCGTTGTTACTGCATCATCCACAAGCAGACAGAAGGCCTTTCCCCATACTGACGGAAGTTGATTCGATGCGGTGATTCATGCATCAACCTCTCCGTTTTGGGTAACTTTGTAACACCTCGATCTTATGACAGTATATAATATGGAAAATTGCACAAGATTATAGTCCATGGAAACATGTATGCGATGTCTTTCTGTGTATTCCTGTGTAATTCGACATTGCTCTTTCATTCTACTTCACTTTGGAAAGTGTTACTCTAGAAACAATTATGTCGCAGCAAAACTTGAAGTCACTCTGAAAATGTGCCGATTGATGGATTGTTACAACGCGCAACGAATAACGATTAACTTTTCCCTTTAAACGTCTCTTGATCGCTGCTCTTCATCTGAACCTGCATATCATACGTTTATCATATTCTTAGTAAATACAGATTTTGCTGGCGTACGATTTCTAAATTTCTTGGTAGATGTAAATTTTAGAGCGTCACTTGGTTCCTATTCCGAAAGATCGCTTGAGGAAATCTTACCTGCACTCAGCGTGAGTTAATTAATTTCTTTACAAGGATTTTTTTTTTATGCGCGTGTGTGTGTGTGCGTGTGTGTGTGTATGTATCAAACGGGCATGGTACACTCCAAATTGGCAACTTTGTTTTCAACTGTTTATCTGACATCTCCGTTGACCCCCGGCAACTTGAAAGTCAGTGCACTTCTGGCGACACCAAATCATGCCAAACACCTCAGGCGATCCATCTAATCTAGCCGAAAATTTCTCGCCGCATCACGCGCATACAATCATTATGGTGGCGGCAACTACCAAATAAGAGCGGGGTAAAAGAAATCGCTGGAAGCATCTCCTCCGATACACTGGAAAAGCGTGAAGGCAGAAATGTGCATTGGAGCCGGCACAATGAAGGCGTTAAGAGGACATGCTTTGGGGGAGAGATCTTATTTGGGCTGAGAGTCCTCTCGTTGTACATCATCAATAAAAGACATGCATGCTTTTGTTGTAAGTTTCTGTCCCCCCCCCCCCCCCCTCCCTCTCTTTCTCTTCCTCTCCCTTTCCTCTCCTACGTCGATTCCAGCTCTTCTTTTATTTTTCCAACTATCTGTCCCCTCACTCGAGGAGAAGAAAAGATCGCATGCGTTTTGCGCCTCGAGGCGTAACCTCTCGTGCTGTTCATCCGAAATACTAATACATTAAAGAGTTTCTGCGTAATTGGGCACATTATTATCGGGTCAAGGGAACGGCGCGCCGGTCTTATAGCATTGTCGTCTGCGCTGTGTAAATGCACCATCCGTATCGCCACCATGCCATCTGCCCTTCCGAAAGTAGACAAGATATTGTGGGTCGGTGTCGCACCGTTTAGCCCAAATCATAATTATATTAATCAGTCTAAAAGACAGTTGTTTGACCCCTCTTTGCAAAGATGGCAATAAAATTTTGCTTTCCAATTATGTAGCCTTCATCGATGTTTCATTACTCGACATGGAATAAAGTGAAAGGAAAATACACCGCGTTTGACAGGTTGTTACAGGCAAGTTAGGCCTGGAAAAGACGATGCATTGAAGAAACTCAGAACGCGTTAACACGATGTGAATAGAAACACGACATGTTAAAGAAAGATCATTACACTGGTTCTTTGAGGGGTTCGGTGTAAAAATGGCAGAGGTAAAAATGGCAGAGGTAAAAATGGCAGGGGTAAAAATGGCAGAGGTAAAAATGGCAGAGGTAAAAATGGCAGGATAAAAAATGGCAGGGGTAAAAATGGCAGGGGTAAAAATGGCAGAGGTAAAAATGGCAGAGGTAAAAATGGCAGAGGTAAAAATGGCAGGGGTACAAATGGCAGAGGTAGAAATGGCAGAGGTAAAAATGGCAGAGGTAAAAATGGCAGAGGTAAAAATGGCAGAGGTTAAAAATGGCAGAGGTAGAAATGGCAGAGGTAAAAATGGCAGAGGTAAAAATGGCAAAGGTAAAAATGGCAGGGGTACAAATGGCAGAGGTAAAAATGGCAGGGGTAAAAATGGCAGAGGTAGAAATGGAAGAGGTAAAAATGGCAGAGGCAAAAACGGCAGAAGTACAATGTCAGAAGTATAATGAGAGCGATTTCTTGAGATATAAACGTATGAAGAGGTTTCGAATGATAACCTAGCCAGAGCAAACTGTATTTCTCGAATTTTCAATTCCAAATTGCAGGTTTGAAGAATATAGAATGAATTATGTTTTAAAGAGATTAGAGCACTCTCAGCATTCTGGGTTTGATTCAAGTGCAGTGGCGTAATCTGTCTGTGTGCAGAGAAATAATAAACCAGCTAAGAGCCTAGTAGTCCTATGGGAAATTATTTTATTATTCAGTATTATCATTATTACCGTTATTATTATCATTATTTTTATTGTCATTATTATTATTATTATTATTATTATTATTATTATTATTATTATTATCATTATTATTACCTATCATTATAAGGGGGTTCCAACAATGCTGCAAAGCCCTTAAACAGTTTAATCCTACGTTGTTTCGCCCAATGAAGTTATCACACACACACACACACACACACACACACACAGACACACAGACACACACACACACACACACACACACGAACCCACTTTTGGTATAAACATATACGCAGATATACATATTCTCACATACACACTCTTACACAAACGAATTCCGCTCACGTCCAGGCTAGTATATTGTCATTATTTGTCATTTCTTGATCTGTTTAGTGTAAAGAAGTGAAGGAGACATATTCGAAGCAAACCGCTAATTTTTCACCTGTTCAATATTATTTTCTCACATTCAGGTTTCGTAGGAGCCTATTTATCTCACAAGGCCTGATCACGGCATAATGTAGAAGTAAAAATACAAAACGCAAAAAACAAACTACAGCAGATGTATCGGCAGACATAAGTAAGCTCTTGCAAAATATCTTATTACATTGTTCAAGTATCATACGGCGCAAAAAAAAAAAAGCTTTTGCAAAATATTTTATTACATTGTTCAAGTATCACATGGCGCAAAAACAAAAATCTCGAAATTTCTCCTAGTGGTAACGGAAACCAAATGGAAACAGTAAACGATCCGTGCCAATAACATCATTTTTCATACCCGCATGTCTGTTATCAAGCAATTTTATTTTCAGAAGTTTGCACGCTTTTAAAAATACTTATTAATAGAGTATAGGACCTACCAGATCTAAAGTGAGTTTGATATTTTACTGACAAGATACATGTAGAGCTGTATAGTGGTTAATATGTCCATTTTCAGGTGTACCGAGGCTCATCTTTTTACTGATATAATTGGATTGTTGACTGGCCGAGCGTTTTTCAAGTTACATGAGTGTCCCATATTTCTCCCCGTGTCCCATTTCTCCCCGGTCTCCCCCGTGCTTTATTTCAGGAGAAGAAGGCACGAAATGCGCGTATTGCGAGAAAGGTGTCAGAAACATGAAGGAAAAAAATCTCTGTCACTTTTACCTCGTCCTCTCACATTTCAACGACTAAATTTTTATCAGTGGCATTTTTATCTCTAGCATTTTGACCACTGACATTTCGACCACTGATAACTTTACCTCTGACATTTTTACCACATAATCATTCACCTCTGCCATTTTTACCGCTGCCATTTTTACCTCTGCCGTTTTTACCTCTGCCATTTTTACCCCTGCCATTTTTACCTCTGCCATTTTTACCCCTGCCATTTTTACCCCTGCCATTTTTACCACTGCCATTTTTACCTCTGCCATTTCTACCTCTGCCATTTTTATCCCTGCCATTTTTACCTCTGCCATTTTTACTCCTGCCATTTTTACCTCTGCCATTTTTACCCCTGCCATTTTTACCCCTCTTTTTACCTCTGCCATTTTTACCTCTGCCATTTTTACCTCTGCCATTTTTACCTCTGCCATTTTTACCTCTGCCATTTTTACCTCTGCCATTTTTACCCCTGCCATTTTTACCTCTGCCATTTTTACCCCTGCCATTTTTACCTCTGCCATTTCTACCTCTGCCATTTTTACCCCTCTTTTTACCTCTGCCATTTTACCTACCTGGCACCCTTTGGGTTACGTGATTATTGCTGGGATTTGATCTTTATCCCAATCACCGTGAGATGTTTTTCGGTTCTAGTTCATTTGGACCACTAGTGATTTGTAGCCACTCGAAATTTGTCTTCTGTGATAGGGTTACGAGTTCGATAGCTGGGTTTCATGTGGTAAAAGTTCGACTCTGTCAGATTTGCCGTACATCAAAGTCGTTGATATACTTTTATGTGCTTAAAAATAAATCCGACAATATGGATGATTGTCCTATGTATTAATTACGGCAAAACAGTCCATATCCATAATAGCCGGCAATGAAAAAAAAACCTGAACAATTTAATGAAAAACGTCATTAATGATAAAGATATGTCGCCACGGCAACAATCTCCGATTTGAACTTATTGTTGATTTTGTTCTCGTGTTGGAGGGACAGTTCGGGCCCCTCTCACAAAGTAGTTATCTGGTTGATGGACTGTTGCTAACTTCAGCAGTTCGTTATAAATTTCCTAATAAATTGTCGCACGACCCCCCCCCCCCCCCAAAAAAAAAGGCGTGTATCCAAGCCGAAAGCTGAGCTGAGGATTAATTCATCATCCCTTGTATTTTTTAACTCGAGATAAATTCTGTACGTGATATATTCTGCTACGTGGCATCATCCTATAGATGTTGACTGGCATGGGAGAGAACATACCAAAAAAAAAAAAAAAAATCATCCAAACAGTTCGAAATGCCATTAACTCACACGGACTCGGGGCTCGGGACTTCAATTACCTCCACCCTTTATCTCTCCCTCACCCCATCCAGTTTCATGAAAATTTGATTCCTTTTCAAACGCCTTCCAAACAAGCTACCAGTACATGAACCAAAGCGAGAGGAATGGCCCAGATTCTCAGGATGAAGGGTGTAAATCGTCAGTCGCAATATAAAATGATGGAAGAGAGAGAGAGATCGAGAGGGAATAGAAGAAGACAAAGGAGAAAGGGAGAGAGAGAGGGAGAGAGAGAGAGGAGAAGGGAGAAAGGGGAGTAACAACACTCTTGCTCGAAGTGAAAATAAGTGTAACTGTTTCATGTTATTACTGCAACAAGATTGTCTAGAGAGAGCA
This sequence comes from Diadema antillarum, assembly GCF_040938485.1. Taxonomy (NCBI): domain Eukaryota; kingdom Metazoa; phylum Echinodermata; class Echinoidea; order Diadematoida; family Diadematidae; genus Diadema; species Diadema antillarum. Next base: position 238,740 of record NW_027272237.1, on the reverse strand, counting down.
ACATAGCAACCAATAATAACTAGTCAGATATCCTTGACCTGAGGCCAATATGGAAAAAGAAATTATTCCGTAATGATATCAAATTGGTTTGTGTCGCCTTTGTCTTCATAGGCCCATTCGTCACGTGATTTGCTTAGATGTTTTGACGCGGGTGAGATGAGGGGACAAGTAGTCAAAGCTTTCTCCCCAATTTCCCACCCCACCCCCATCTCTTTTTCTTCCCCAAATCTCCCCCTCGCTCTCCTCGACACTCAATGCAGACTCGCGAAAGTTCAATTAAGCGCTCAAATCGAAAAAGCAGTTGAGAGCAATCGTCTTTGCTTTCGAATGGCACTGCTAGCTCAGACTGAAGTAGAAACGCCAGTGACGTGCAGGGTGGAAGAAACGAAAGAAGGCGTGGGGCCCCGCTGCATGCTCTCATCTTCCTCTCTCCCTCTTCCTCCGAAACACAGACAGTCCTTGTATTGTCTTTGCCAAGAAGTTGATCAATTTAGTCACAGGATTCACCGCTGTGCATTCATTTTCTGCCAAACACATTTTCCCAATTTTTGTTATACACCTCCCTATTATATTGGTTCCTTAATGCTCCTGGTGCTTCTTCAGTCAAAATTGTCGCTTCCCGTTTATATTTTGGGATCATAATAATACTGCACTGAATCTAGTTGATACCTTCCAATTCATTGTCTACCTTTTCAATATCTGTGGTCTGATAACATCGGTCCTTTCAGCCTCATCTTTTACTTGCACTCCACCGCGCCGTTGCTCAATACATGCTTAGGTATTATATGTTCACCGCTGGTGCTGCCTTAGTGTGATTCCCGGAGGCACACGGCCGAGAGAATCACTGTGTTTGGCGGGGGAAAATGCATCTTCAAAGCGTATGATTGAGATATAATCGGGAGATCTACCATGACAAAGACACACAACAATGGTAAGCTACATGAAAAGAAACTGACTTGTCGGAAGCAGAAAGCTAGAAATGTTTTGGATTGTTAGTCCCGGGACTAGATTTTGATACCCAGTAGAGTGTTCAGTATTGTTTCCTCTTGTTTTCCTTCAAGTTTTTTTTTTTTGTTTCTCTTACAAGCTCGCATCAGTCTCTTCCTCACCACCCCCCCCCCCTCTCTCTCTCTCTCTCTTTCTGCGTCCATTTTATCCCTTCTATTCATCACCCCTTTCACCGTCGTGCACTCCTCCCTTAAACCTCTCCGATATTCAATAATCCACTGTTTGGATACGCACTGGCTGCGTGAGGAAATCGTGAACGTCGGTAGTCTGTGCTCCGACCGGCTGCGGTTACCATGGCAACGCAATCTCTCGGATGCGCATCCGAACAGTTGCGCGATCACGGATCTGATCGCTTTTATTGAATGCGGCTCTACTCTAAAATGAACAAACTCGTGGAAACCGGTGTCTTCCGTAAACGTTCATCAGTCCGCGGAGTGGAAAGTAATCAAGAAAAGCCAACACAGACGGGGATGTATACGACGTGCAGTGATACACGTGGCACGCAGTGCACGCGTACTCAACTGCTAAAACTGAACATGCGGTATTGAATATGATTTTAAGGAGATTTGAGAATAGATATACGCAAGTACTAATATGAATACTAGGTGTATTGTGCAATCAAGGTTAATGTGAGTTCACCTATCTTGATACAAGGGACATCAATAGCACAACGAATTCGGCACTTGAATCTCTAATGGACTCCTCGTCATGATCCTAAATATTCCGTTGGCTAGGTTTTATCTGCCCCCTGTTGTGTGTGATATAATCTTGTCAAATCGATCTAAACGAGGATATCATAGTCTCTATCTTGGCGCACCAACTTTAGTGAATGTCGTCTGCTTTGTGTCCTTGGTTTTGAGGACTTTCGACAAGCTCTAAAACCGGTCGTCCATGAAATATGGGAGAAAAGAGGCTTTTTATTGTATAGCTCTGACAGAATGTGTATAGAAAACACGGCATAAACCTCGATCGTTGACAACGGACTCTTTGAAAGGAGGGAACGAGATGAAAGATGAACGGAACGAGAAATAGAATGGCCTGTAGTGACGACACACATAAACGCGCTTTGTGGCGTGCCTCCCCCCTCCCCCCCCCCCCCCCCCCCCCCGTCACGTTAAGCCCTCAAACATGAAAGCAGAAAGGCGGGGAGAACGAACTTCTTTCCTTAGAGGAAATCGGTTTAATGGCGAAGAGGGGGGAAAACTGCTGTTTGTCAAGGAGCAACACACGGTGACTATGGAGGTGCCCCGAGGTAAACTAAACATTAGTGTCGGGACATCCTTTCTGCGCTGCTTTTCTCCACAGTTTTTAATGAAAACAACTGAATAAAGTGTTGGGGCTGAACATGCATCCTGAAATATTTGACCAGCGGCGTTAACAAAAATGGAGGGGGGGGGGCATAACGCGATCCTACTGCTGCACAGGAGAAAGCTTCACATTTATTTTCGAAGTTCCAGGCTCAAAATAGGCAATATTTGGAATGTAATGGTGCCTTCTCTTTCTTTATCACTTGGAAATTCGTGAACATAAAACTGAAGATAAATACGTTTTCTTACGAGACAGCGTAAATATACCAACATTCTCCTTTAACCTATACACATTGCATGCGGCAGCAAACAGGCATTCAGCCGTTCGTCTTATTTCCGGCTTATTTACTATGAATGTATTCAACGACGTAAAACGAAATAACACAAATCAATGCATCTCGTTCTGCGACAGCAGTAAATTAGTATAGTGTCGCTTTATCAACTCACATTCTTACAAAAAGGTTTTAACACTGCACCCCCACCCTCCCCCTTATTTTTTTTTTGGGGGGGGGGGGTGGAGGGGGTCATGAAACATTTTGTCGTCACTTATGGACTCTCCTCACTATTTTACACACAGACGCAATTGCACGCACCATTCACAATGTGTTCACATAGTCAAATATGTCAAAACGCTCGAATTTAAAGGAATGGTATCGTTTTGGTTAAGATGGAAATTCAAGATTCGAAGTTTTTTGCACGATGATTAGAAACCGCTTATATGAAATATTAAGGGAATACAATTCTAGGAGGACTTCAAAGATTATTTGATGAAAATCGGTTTTGAACTGACTGAGATGTCCAAAATCAAAGAAGTCGTAATAAAAGGTGGAACCCACCTTTTATTAGGACCCTTATGCTTTGCTTTGCTTTTGGATCGCATAAAGTTAAAACCTGAATCCCCATCTCAACCAAAACTATGTACTATCCACTTAACAGTGTGTGGTTTATTCCAGTGTGTTCACATGGCAATGTTCTGTTTCAAACTGTGAATTGATGATTCACGATGTGTTCACAATGTTGATTTAACAATGTGAACAGATTTCACACTGTGTTCACAATGTGTCGACACTGTGTTCACAAATGTGGCCACACTGTGTTTGTGGCCACTTGTTTTACTTTGTGTTTCACACTGTGGGACACTGTGCTCTATCCAGCTGCAGAGGCAACACTCGCACACTGTCTATAATCCAAAGGTGTTAACTCCCTCTGTCTCCGATGCTTTGAGAAATAATGATGTTCATTCGAAGGGAAGCATACGACAGTAATAATGTTCCTTTCAAAATGAATTACAGCGATTTCGTTCCCCCGCGGCCAATAAAAATAGAGAAGCTGACATTGGGCCCATGACAAGATCAAAAGGTTTTCCATAGAACCTCCTCATGTACGACTTTTGGGCGTTGAAATGACCGTCACTTTCTTCCATGATATTTTCTTTCAAATTCTGGTCAAATCTTCACTGTTTTCGTTTAACACTTATCGCAAATTATTGTATCAGCGGGGTACATTTCTTTCCATGGTTGTCATACCAACTGCTGGCAAAAGATAGCGCTAACGTTACAATTCAAAACGCGAGGATGTCTCTTTGATATCATGCTTTGTCGGAATTCGTCCCAAAATCTCTCTTTTTTTTTCTTTTTTTTTTGAATTCTAAAGAGAGGAAGGTTAGATTGATGGGGACCACTGTGCCGTGTTCTTTTTTTTTTTCAAAACGAGATGCATTCACCCAACAAATACTATTCTCCACCACCTTCACAAAAGGCGTCTGTTATGAAAAGCTAAAAATATGTATTACAGGATTAGGTCACTATCATCCTTCGTCCAAACCTCAGGCGTCGTGGCGTACAGACTGAAAATTCTGTACCGAAAAAAAAAACAACAAAATCTGTACCGTTTTATGAACGTGTTAGCTAGGTCAGGGATGCTCAGATTGGACGTATGGCTCACTGAAAGATCGGAGATATTCATTGTGTCTGAGGCGGGTGTGTGTTTGTGTATGTATACCTGTTTCTTTTACTCAGTATGTTTCTGTCAGTTTACCGGTGTGAGCGTTTTGCGTGGTTTTGCCCTTGTACAGTATAGTGTTGGATTGAAATTCAAGCTCTTTTCAAGAGCCTATTTGTCAGTAATTTGCAGAATATTGGATGACTTTGTATTGATATTATTATACCTGGCGTTTAATTTCAAGTGAAAGCTCGTAATAGATGGGAAAATGCAAGATTTAGCGTGCAGATAACTTATAGTAGTTTAGTTGATATTTTCACGCTTCCCTCTTCTACGCCAACACAGACAGACAATTTTCATTTCGGTATAATCATGATATTTCATATTCACAAGCTGTAATAGAAAGAGAAAGAATCGAAACAGACATTATAGGCGAGCTGGACAATAGAAACGGTTGTCTTGTGCATGCGCAGAATGTCATCCCCCCCCCCCCCCAACATCCGATCGTCTTAGCTTTCGCGTCGCAGATCTAAAAGCTCGCTAATAGCTGATGTGAGAACGTAGCAGTAAAAGTGATCCGTTTTGTTTGTTGCGTTCGTTTGATTTCGTGTGCAGATTTAACACCTCATAAATTATGTGCTTTTTGTTGTTGTTTTTTCATAACAGGGAACGGCTTCCGACTAAAATGCACACATGGGATATGTATTTACAAATGATTAAAGGGTTCCAACTAGACGAAGCAATTACTGTATCTCATTGTGACCTTATGATAGGGATTAGAATATAAACTTATATAAAAATGAACCCAACGATCGAGTCCCCTTCTGTCAAAAAATGTTGTTCCCATTTAGTTTCCCGATGTTTAAAGGAACTATGTACCTAATGCAAATGCATGTTGACGTGTGTTGATTCAAGATGTCCATAACGTTACTTATGTGGTAAAATGGATACGTAAAATCGTGCCATAAATTTCATACCCCCAATTTTCCTCAGATTGTTTGGATGCGCCCACAAACACATTTAAAGCCAATATGCTGTCAGTGACATCATCTGTCAATCATTGCTAAAATACTGTTAAATACAATTAACAAAAGACATTGGAATACACTATCCCCTAGAATGAGTATAACCTGCATGTTTCCATGTTACTCATGTGATTAACAAAAGACATTGCATTTGCACTGCATTGTCCTTTTAATGTCTAGGCGAAATTAAGTTTAAGGAGCTTTCTTCGTCAGCCGAGCCGTGGAGTGGCGTGAGATTTGACTTGCGCCCTCAACGGACTTCTAGCGAGAAATTCAAACAACTTTCTTTTCGTACACATGATCTCATGGTATATGATACCTAGAATTCCGAGGGGAAATACTGTCATCCCGATCAAACCTCTCACTTTCAGCGCTGTATCATATGTTTTGTCTCTTTCGAATGTCTCTGGGGAAAATAAAAAAGGAAGATGAAATGTAGCAAGCGAGACGCTAGAAAAGCGATTATGGCAGATCATTGTACGACGACGATACAATTCTATGTGACATCCTTTAGTATAATACAAGAAAGTGAAGCGTTAGGCACCCATTTTGAAAGAAAGGAATGTAGTCATCGATCACGGAGCAATCAGCGGATGGATTGATCGATACTATCGAGTGTCTAGAATTTGATCTCAGTTGAGTAAACACTGATTTTTTTTTTTGAAGCAAACAATCTCGGCTCTATATAGCCGTTGTGAGCAAATATCCGTGCAATATCAAGGAACTGGTTCCCTGACTCCTTTTTATTTTGTCATCGCCCCCCCCCCCCCCACACACACACACACTTCTGCAGACACGAGAGGATAAGTACACGTGACCTTTCGCCTGGTCCGGATTAGAAAGAGGTGTTCACTACCAGCACCTGCTGTGCATTGAATTGTACGCTTTGAAGTTCAAGTGCAGTAAGGCATGTACATTAACACGTTTAAAACATACTATTTTTTAATAAGAACGCAAAACAAAAAAAAAAAAAAAATAGAAACAGACAAAAACAAGACGAACTCGCATTTTTCGGCCAATGCATTAAAAGGCAAACTTGTTTTACCTTCATCCATAACCTCCCTAAGAACTCCCCCCCCCCCAAAAAAAAGAGAAAATAAATAAATAAAAAAGCAAAAATACTGTCTCAAAGCATAAAACGATGGAACATTACCACTAACATCAAATTCTTATTATGCAGACACATTTACTATGGAGGGTGCGTCAAATTCTAGGCGAAACTTATAAAAAAAGACAGTTGTATGCTGTTGGCAAATAAGAGCAAACTTTTCACACATTTTCTGTTCGTGCTGTTCAATGTTCATGAAGGCTTCCTAGTAATATGCATGTATACACGAATTACTAGTTCCAGCCACACACACTTTTTCCCCAGTATTCTTGGGTTTTTTTTTTCTTTCCCATATTTACGTTCATCGATATACTACTCTTGGATGTGGAAATATACAAACAAACAAGAATTGATTGAGCAAAAAAGCTCCTGTCAAAGAATACACTAGTATAATTAACAAACAGGACCTAAATGTGAATGAAATCTTTTATCTAAAAACAACAACAACAACAACAACAACAAAAAACACGACTCCCCTTCCCCTCTCAAATGCACAAACAATAATGAGCTGATTTCGATTCTGGGGATAACTCCCAATGAATAACGAGTAAGTAAAGTGGATATAAACTACAACAACAATAAAATATTTCTTTATTTCTCTTAATTTCATATCTATGAAACCAAACACAAATGGAGATAGATTGTGTCTGTTGTTGGAAATGAGAAAGAAGAAAAAAAAATAAGTTGAATACATTCGGAGGAGAACTGGACCAAAAAAAAAAAAAAAAATCATCCCCTTGTGATTACACAAGCATATAATCAACCTAAGCTGGCCAACACTGAAAATTGTGTCAAAAATTAATTGATCGCGCAGGTGCGAACACTCGAGCAATCAGGGCGCGAGGGTTGTCAAAATGTGCCAAGTTATTAGTGACGGGGGAGGGAAAGAGAGCAGTAATTGGAAATATCTCCGAATCGAAGAGGATACTACGAATAGAGAGAGAATAATAGGACCCCCAGTATTATTAGCACAATTCCCTTATTTTTTTTTTGCAAGTGGTTGATATTCCCTTTTTCTTTACATGTCCGTTTTCTTGACAACGCATTGGGACACTTACATGTCGGTTTTTGACATTGTACTGTATTGCAACACTGTCAACTCCATGTATAGTACACCATCAACCAACACAAATTAGGAAGAGGACATGGTTATGGAGAGGTAGTTAATGAACAGAAATGAATACTAATCGGGAAAGACCTACACGAAAACTGCCTAAAGCTCTGTAACGGAAGCCGGCAAATGTGAATACTTCAGCTGACATTGGTATGAAAACTTTTTTTTGTTTGTTTCTGAGGAGCTTCAAATCATATATGAGATAGGAAATACTACGGTGCCTTAAGAAGACATGTTTTGCGAAATGAAATGGACTTTTAACTGAGGGATCGTAGAAAAGTAAGACAGACAGACAGACAGACACAATCGTACAGCCAGTGACAGCTAGGCAAGACAAAAATGATGATCACTTACCAGGAGTGAAGACAGAACAAAGTCCGATGAAGACAGATATTTCTCTGCCAAAATTAGTGCCAGGGCTGTCACATAATTAATCCTGCGCATAGAGATAAAAACAACCAACCAAAGTGAGAAAAAGATACATGTTCGTCTGATTTATATGGGACAGCTAATTATTCATCACAAAATATTCCTCTGAATTATGATTCCTCTGATTATGGTTTATACCTGGTTTAAAATAGGTCCTTCGGCGATCTCACAAACAGCACGTACTCATACACAATTCCAACATTCTGTGAGAATGATTGTTATACTCCGAACCAGAGAGACACCCCCTTGTTGTCCGATCCGCTCTCGAACGAACGATGCTGGCGGACTGGCATATTATTCGCCTGACAGCGAGTCAATATACTCGGGCCTGTGAAGTGTCAGAACGCGAACCGCTGCCAGCCAGACGCTGCTACGCGACACCTGATTTACTTCGGGGATAACAGGGGTCCGGGTCGGGTCCTGCCCTGGCAATGTTGACATTGCTGCCTTCTAAAGTCGGCAGTGTCAGGGCGGGTGTTTCTCAAAAATCATAGTCAAGGAACACGAGAATCATTGGAAAAAAAGTTTTCACATCACCTTCTCAATACTCTCGTATATGTTGCTGCAGTGGACAAGATTGCATACTTTATGAATGAAATGAAATGTATGATTTATGGAAATTATAGTTTTAACTAAAATGCATGGTTGTTGTAAAATTGTTTTAAAACCTTAGCCAAAAAGTACAGGTCAGCATATGAGTATTTTCAAATTTATGTATATTCTTCTCCTTCTTCTTCTCCTTCTTCTTCTTCTTTTTTTTTTGGGGGGGGGGATAATCAACCATCTTGTTCTACAAAAAAAAGGAGTGGGACACAAAGAGCATTCCATCAAAGAGGTCACACTCGGAATATTGCATTCAGAAACAAGAGACACTCACTCATTGCTGCCTTGCGGAACTTTTATTTCATTCAAGCCGTCACCAGGGTGGCGGAAGATAAACCCATCTATCTCTCGGCTGTCACTATACATAGAACGTACAGAAGCTTTGGCCAACGGGGTTTTCTCAAGAGTTCGACATCCACGAATAATAATCTAGCTCACGAGCTAGATACGTAAAAAAAAAGGTCCACGAGTCATTCACCTACGAGTCATACGGCGCACGACATACAAACCACTATAAGCTATGCACACTGAGTTAAACACACACATGATGTAGACATTTATAGGCAAATAATCGTGTGCTGTATGTCGAGCTCGAGACGTGGACCCAGTCCAATCAAGGAGGTAGGCGAGCCAGGAAGGTAAAAGAGGAAGCCTCCCTAAGACAACCGCATAATACATTCAACTGCCACCAGGTACTAACTTTGTTACTTGTACTTACCTAGTTGCCCGTTTGCACCTTAGTTATACATGTACGGACAAAGAGTTATGCACACATCCTCAGTAACTGTGAAGCTCTACATGTAAAACGGCTGGCTCGCGGACAAAAGTGCCGCAATAAAGGGCTCGAATCTTGAACCTTCGCACAGACGTTGCAGAGAGCAATCCCTCCGACCAAGGCGATAAACCGACAGACTGTCAGACTATAAACCTCCACATAGAGGATAGCGTAAATTCAGTTAAAAAATGTAAATGAATTTCAGAAGATATTCTTTGTTAGAGTTATCCTCTATGTCGAAACCCGTCGGTGGTCAAGGTGGTGTAAACGAATAATAATATCTGCTACAAGCTCAATCGCAATAATGAATACCTGTCTGCGTGTAAACTTCTTTTTTTTTTTAATACCGAGGGGGCTTGTAATAGCTGACTATTTTCCTCTGTCTAATTGATTGATGGTTAGTCAGCTCGTACTGAATACGCAAACAATACGACCAAGCCATGAACTGTGGCGCGAGCTTGTATGGGTTCCTATTAGGAATTGAGAGAGGAGAGTTCAATAAGGCCAATACGATATCATCACGGCCCAAAAAACCATAAATACATGAGCGCAGACGTACGATTGTCAGCCGCAATTTTGTTTGATTATTCATCCGCCCTGGATGGCATATAAAGAACAAATGAACAAGGATCGAATCAGAGACTGACGCTAACAATAAGATACGACTATTATGAGCAAATCAAATAATAAGTCTGTAGACCTGGAGGATACCTATGCAATTACGTCACTTTAACTACAAAGACTTTCAGAATATTTTAGAATATCTGTCTCTATCGATGCTTTCTTCTCGCTACGTGACAATAAATATTCACCGCAAATCGCTATAAGACCAGACATATGAATACGGAAAGCATAATGTGTCACGCTATTCAATTTAGAGGCCAAATTTACTACACTATATACTCATTTTGAAGTTGGAATTTGTAGTGAATATAGGTGTGTGGGGATTATCATTATTTTGTGGTGTGTCAAGGACAGTTGTGCTCCCTGAAGAATGCGACAGTTAGCAGATATTCCTTGATGTCCTTTGCTGATATTGTCTGCATATATATAGCTATATATATATATATATATATATATATATATATATATATATATATAAGGTGCTGTAAACGAAGTATTTCACAAAGGACTATAGATACGATAGTTTATATCGATATGACGTGACTAGAATCTCAGTGATATAGTTACCAATTGTGGCGCGTTACAGTATACTGTGGTACGTATTTAGGCTATGCGTAACGTATACGTGTTGCGTAAATAATGTTGCTTACAAAATGGGGGTAAAAGGGTGAAATAGTACATGATCACAAGTAAGCTGCATTAAGCAGAGTACATACCTTCAAAATTATTTATATTCATTGAATGAAATATGATTCCATTTGGAATTCTCAATAAACAACACCGTGGAACTCTACTCCCTTACAGATAGGCCTATCCGCCAAGCCCATTGAAAATATCTATCAAGAAAGTTGACAGAAACATACTCGCTTTGCAAAAAAGAAAAAGAAAAAAGAAGAAGTTTCTCTATTTGCAGAGCGTTGTAACCTTTCTTTGAAAGTCAAACTTTATGTTCTTATCTTGGCATAGGCTTGTCTGGTTGTTCTGTCTATTTGAGTCTTCCATGTCTCTTGTAGGAAAAGTCGATTTGATGTGGCATTATGTGATTGTAAGACACTATTATAAAATACATCACTGCCTATTAGGGGTTATATAAGTACAATGTCATTACTAAACAGATTGAGACAGTAAATCGAAAGCCTGTTTGTTGGTAACGTTGAAGTCTCTGGGCATGTTGATATAAGACGGTCCTTAACAAGCTGAGCAGCGTATACCATATCTCGCAGTCAGTAAAAAACAACAAAAAATACTTTAGGAAAAGAAAGAAACAAAGAAAAGTGTTTCTTTGATCGGAAAGGCAGAGTGTCTCTTTAGATAAATGCTATTCCGAGAAGCTGACGTGTCGTCATTAGGATGCACATTCCAAGACTGAATGCATAAAAAAAAAGAAAAAGAAGAAATGAAAGATATGGTCCTTTTGTTTTTCTTCCAAAATATCGCATCATATTCAACCCACGAGGAGGCAACGGTAGTCGCGAAATAATGACTTTACGCTATCATTTACAATCATGACACATTCGCCGGACGCAAAAGCTCAAGACAGAACAAAAATTACTGACAAAATCAAAGGCAAAGTGGAACAAAATTACACAAAAAAAAACATAAACAAAACGAAACCGCGAGAGAGGCTTCGAGACAGCCAGCAAGCGGTAAGCAAAGTGGGGGAGTATACAATGCCCGCGGCTGGGGCGTCGAGTCCGTGACAAAATGGCCAACCGCAGAAGGGGGAGGGGTCGAAGAAGCAGGGCTGAGGTTTCGGGCGTTAATTGAGCTCCTTGTTTGGTTGAAAAGCAGAGTGTGATCCGCCGTGACATCGACCTCAAGACACTCACCTCACCAACCAGCTGAGGTGGAAGAGAATGGAGTTACTGTTTGTCAGACGTCACTAAAAATAATGATGATGATGATAATAACACTGAGATGTGTTCCCCTTGTTTTCGACATCTTTCCACGATGACACATAGTTTTACAACATTAATACAAAATATGGAAAACATGTATTGTATTGCAAAAACCTCCCCTCCCCCTTTAACTCTATTGTCCTCACACATTATAATGTACATTGGATAATAGATTATTGCATGCACTTGAAAGGTTTCGTCGTAAAATGTCATCAGATATATAGAACAAAACAAAATCTTTTCCAGTGATACCTAACTTGAAACATAACACGGAATATTCTTATTATGTTTCTAAATATCCCTTGTTTTCTTATCATTTTCTTTTTTTTTCTTTTTTACAACTTTAATCACGAATATCACAACTTAACAAATTCCCCAGCGATTAATTTTCTTTTAACAAAAATATTTGCCCCGGAAGTCATCACAAACCCCTCAGGAAGTGAAAACAGAGCATTCAAGATACTCTCGATTCGTAAGTGCAAGGCATAAGAGGTGAACTAAAGTGGTTGTATTTGTTTATTTGTTTGTTTGCTGGCTTGCTTGTTTTCTGGTTTAGTTTTTTGCGCATGACAGGGACTAGGGTTCGAACCATACGGCGACACATATTTCATTTCATTTTCATTTCATTTCATTTTATTTCCACATCCAGATAAAAAGCATACAAGGAAAACATGGACAAGGAATACAGGAACAATACATACACAGTAGAACATTGGAACAATACAGGAAAATGTTCAACTTACAACAATTCCACACCAGACAAACGCAACATATGCCCTTGAGTATGCAAGATGTTCTTTCTACCATCCTTCTTTCACTCTGTAGTCTATACACGTGCAGATGGGTAACTGGTATAGAATTCAGGTGGTTGGATTTTAACACATTTGCGCGACAGCCCGAGTTGGCTGTGGCCCATGAAGAGCAAAGTGGGTGCAATGTAGGTGTGGGATTCGATTCAAGTGCATATATGACCTGGTAACATGTCGCGAAATGTTCTGAGCCCCCGCGTCATGTTAGAAAGGCGCTATATAGATTTCACTTGTACTTCAATGTTATTGTAAATTCTAGTCCCACTTTTTTCTGTGTATGTGTTTCTGTTTGTTTGTTTGTTTGTTTGTTTTTCTCAGTGTTGTTGTTCTGGGATTTCATTTATGGGTATGGAAATGAGATTAGTATCACAATCATGTCAATTAGGATATAGGACTGTTCTCCGGTGTAAAAGAACTGTTAGCACTTCTTTTTCTATAAACAACATCAATTATGCATACGTCGAAGACAATGATATAATGATAACTGATGATAGAAATAGAAGCATTCATTTCACGATGTCATTAGTTGCCATGGCAACAATGCATGATATATTTCGCTACTTCCACCCTGCGTAAAAAGGGGAAAATATAAACTTCTTGTGAGTCAGCCTGTACGTGTATTTGCGCGCCCCTGTGTCTTACTATGCTTGTATTTTTGTTTGTTGTTTTTTTTTTTTTTGAGCAGGAAAAAAATTAAATCGTGGGCTGAGAAAAAAAAAAACACCGAAATTTCTTAGTCGCAAATGGATGAATCATATTATTATAATCTCCTTCTTCTGCAAATTGACGATGAGGTCATCCATAGCGTTTCTTCTCCCCCACGAAGCATGCGCGATGGGGGCGGGGGAGGGGGCTGGCGGGCGTAGAATCCGATACATCAATATTGCGAGCAGACGGTGACAGAAAACGCGCTTTTAGTCAGAGCAAATAGTATGGGGAATCGGTTAACAAACCGCCCCATTCACGTCTCGTCGGAGAGGGGGAAAAAGCGCTATAGTTGGTTGGCGGAAGCGAGGGGGCGGAGCTCGAAATGGTGACCGATAGCACGCGAGATCTCAATCTACTGTTGACCGATCTCTTCTAAGCCCGATCACACGGCTGTACTTCACATGAAAGACTTTCATCTCTATTTGTCCTTTTTTTTCTGTCTCTCTGTGTTTCTGTCTTTCTATTCTCCCCTACCTTTCCCCCTTTTGTTTGTTCTTGCTCCTCGTAAAGTCATCTGTACCTCTCCTTCTGTCCCTCCCCCTCTTTCTTTTTTTTTCTGTTTATGGCATAGCTATATTGGTGAATGTATTCTATAGTATCTTTTCTACGCCAACTATTCTGGAGAAATTTGTTCTGTCAAGAATATTATCATTGAAAGGTTTTTTAAAAGGAAGCCAAAAGAGTCACTCAAAGATCTTTTATTTTCTTGTATTTGTGTATGTGTTTCATATGTGTGTGTGTGTGTGTGTGCGTGTAAGCTTTGTGTTTTACCCACCAAGGAGATATTACGATAATTTTGTTAACACACACTACAAAATAAATTGCATATTATTCTTGTATAGTTATAATTACTATATTGCATCGTGTGATTTACATCAATTTTTACTGGTAGTGAAACACATATAATTATACACACACACGCACACACGCACACACACATTCAGATATGTGTGTGTGTGTGTGTGCGCGCGCGGACACAAAAGAATGAGTAAGCAAATAAAATGAATGGATACAAAGCATCACACGAAGATAGAGTCAAGAGAGAAATGTGCGAATGTCACGAAACCGTCACCACTGAAAATACACTCCTTTAGAAAAAAAGCGGGCATTTTCCATGCTTCACTGAATGATAATGAATTCAGCATCAGAAGAGATAACGTGATGAATAATTGATTGTTTCGTCAGAGTGACAGACTTTCTGCATTCGATGCAACTGTATAGCACCTACATGCAGAGCTGGAATCCCATTTTGTTACAAAACGAAGAAAAAGAGAAAACAAAATCAGGCCACCATGTATGATATTTCAACTCTTATCACATCAACCTTGTTCCCTCTTCTCTCAATCGCAAAATAGGGCATCCATTATTTTTCGTCAGTAGTAAGTAGGAACTGGTTTAGGGGCAGAAGGGGGGGTGGCTATATGTTGAGATGGCGCCAAGAAAGAAGTATCAATGTCTTGGCATACTTTACCCCCTGCTTTGCTTGACTGGCTTGGTCAATAGAGCTGATATGTCGAGAAGCGACACACAAAAACCCGTTTTTACTTCACGCTGTCATTTTCATTACGTCTTCTACATCTCGTGGCGTGTGAACCTGCCTATATTGCAAGAGCCACGGGATCTGTTCTCTTTACAGCGCTTTAAGGGAAGTGTTCGCATTTTTCTTCTTTTTTTTTGTGAAGGCCCTCCGCATTAACTAAATGTCACATTCGGTCATCATCCTTGTTGAAGTACCATGCGCCAAATTT
The DNA here is from genome assembly GCF_040938485.1 of Diadema antillarum. Lineage (NCBI taxonomy): Eukaryota > Metazoa > Echinodermata > Echinoidea > Diadematoida > Diadematidae > Diadema > Diadema antillarum. The sequence continues at coordinate 223,643 of NW_027272237.1, read as the reverse complement.
GAGTTCTTCTAACAAAGCTGCTTGTTTTGAAAGAAAACTCAATAAGCAATTTCATTTTGAGGTGCAACGAACCGATCGTCGTGAGACTAAACTGTATCAAAAATAAAGTTCTCTGTTGCATAGTGTTTCGTACGACCAAGACTCAAACATCTGTTCAGCGATGGGTGGGCTGTCGCTTTAATCCTCGATTGGCCTGGCTTTCTACACACTCTTATACACTTCACATGGTGAGTTGTAAATGAGGTTTCCGCCCTTTAATGCATGAGCCCTCCTTCCACTCAATGAGCACACGACATGAATACATGCATAAAGGGGGACAGCAGTCTCCCAAGCGAGAGAATCCCTTACGGCCGAGTGTTGTCATTAAAGGCACCACTTGTCCCGGCAGTGTCCATCCCACTGGGTTCTGTTGGCGTGTTTGTTTGGTTGTTTGTTTGTATCTGAATTTAGTACTATACAGTAGGTTTGGAGTCCTTGCTTTTACTTGTTATATGAGCCACCCACTTCCGTCTCAAGAGCCAAATATGACACATCATTTTCTCAACAACAATAATAACAACCACAAATAAATCAATGATCACGTAAAATATCGTTCTCTGAGACGACATTTGATCCGTAATCTGACTTACCATAGGGCTCGTTAACATTACGTGCCTGGTATGATCAACTTCCGAGTATACTCCTCAGAGCACTGGCAGAGATCGCCCGTCCGCTGAGCTTGGAAGAACGGGGAAAAAACGACATCACGAGATTTTTTTTCCCTTCCTGCCGCGTATGCCAATACCTATAAATATCATCCGGAGGAGACATTGTAGATTAACGACACAATACACTCGTCATTCCTGTCACGTTCATGTATCTCCTGAGATTGCTATGTGTTCGTATTATGATGCCAAGACATTTTCATGTCGCTCTCCAATAAAAAAAAAAAACTAGAAATGCCCGATGCTTTTTGTCTTGGAAATCTTGCCCTTCCGCACGTTACGTTTGCGTCAAAGCATATACGCTTCATGCTATTTTGTATGAAGAAATAGAAATCAAATCAAAGAAACCGTTATTTATTCACATTTCATATCGTTGCTATATATTGTAGGTAACTCAAAAAGAAAAAAAGACACGCTACTGGTGGCAAAATTTCGATAACCTTACATTCACGTCAATATTTTTTTTCTGTCAAAAAGAGAAAATAAAAAAAACAATTCTTCTTTCCTTTTCCCCTCTCCAAGCACGGTAAGAAGATAATACAAAGTTTGCACAAAAGAAATGAAAGGTACAATCAATTTACCAATTTCGTAACAATATTTACACCCTACAGTAATGACATATAAGCGTATGTGGAAAGCGCAGAGATAGTGCTGATTTGGACGGGCCCTATCTTATACAGTTACATCACTGTAAAAAATTTGTTTAGTTTCTAAACACCTAACTAAACACTTTTCTGTGACAGTTTAAAAACACTGCGACGCGTTTATATATTAAACATGTTTAGGAACTAAACACATGCTGTGTTTATTTTCAGCACACCCTAGGTGTTTACCACACACACATGTTTATGTTTTAAACGGTTCTGATGTTTAAAAACTAAACACCTGCTCTGTTTATAGCCTAAACACCAAACGTTTACACCATAATCACTCACAGTGTTTAAATACTAAACACCGCACAGTCACATAATCACCCACAATGTTTAAGATCTAAACACTGAACCAAAAAATAAACATGACGCACTGTTTACGATGTAAACACTGCGACATGTTTATTCGCTGTGACAGATTAAAAACACTGCGACATGTTTATTTGCCATTTGAGTGTTTATTCTCAGAACACATGTCTGATTTTTAGATCGATCACAAAATTGCATACACTAAACATGTGACATGTTTACATATTAAACATTGCAATTTCTCAGTGTTTATATGAGACATGTTTACACCTTATACATGCTGAGTGTTTATATGAGACATGTTTACACATCATACATGGTAATTTCCACGTGTTTATATGAGACATGTTTACACATCATACACATACATTCATACATGCTAATTTCTACGTGTTTAAATGAGACAAGTTACTCATCATGCATGTTAATTCCCATGTAATTATTAATGTAAAGTGGATTGTTTCCACTTTTGCATGGAATGAGATAAACGCATAACATTATATAGAATTTACCCAGTGATGTACCAAATCATCAGCACACTTACATCGCATAATACCAGGGAAGACCTGGGTTAGCTTTCACAAACATTTTGGCTACAAGAGTCAAAGGCAATTCTCTAAATGTAAGCTATCAAAACATCAGTCAAAGCTTGGGCAATATCTGATGAATAATAAGTTTAAATCCTTTAAAGGGGAAATCGAGTCCAATAAATAAGATAGTCTGATAAAAAAGAGTAAAATCTTACAAGTTTAACAGTAAAAATTTGAATGAAATCGGATGAAAAATAAGGAAGTCATAGAATTTTGAAGTTTTGCTAATTTCTGCAAAGCAGTTAAAAGTGGATATGAATATGCAAATGAGTGAGTTGACCATGTCATAACCTCACCATTTTCCATTGATTGTGTACAAAAAAAAACAACGATGAAATTCAATGTTTATGTTAATGAAATGTGAAACATTATGGTATTGCTGGTTGAATAACTTCAGAAAGTGATCAGTTAAATATATCAGGACTTGAGCCTCGGGAATAATTGCGTTTGGATGAAAAACTTTAAATTAAGTAAGTTGTGAGGGAATGACATGCCCACGTTGCCATTTGCATATTCATATTAACCATTCAAGAACTGTTTCCTCAAAAATTAGCGAAACTTCAAAATGTCATAACTTCCTTATTTTACGTCCGATTTCGATCAAAATTTTACCAATGAACTCATAATATTTTACTCTTTCTTATCAGACTAACTTGTATTTGGACTGGATTTTCCCCTTGAGATATTGCCATGTTTTGCTATACGACACCATACTGAGTTAAATGCAAGATACCTGGGAGTCACTGGCCTGTACACGAAGACGTAAATGAAATTCTCTCCTATACAGACAGTAAAGTTTGTATATGCAGGAAATGGCACACAACTCATTTTGGAGAAAAAAAATATTGCATTTAACAATTACTTTTCAGTCACATGTAATTCTTGGCCTACTTTCAAGAATTGCCGTCTTTCTACTGTATTCAGAACTAATTCTTAGTATTGTAAAACAAACTAATAAACTTGTTGATTGTGAATTGCAACTCAACGCTTCGGAAGCTTGACATATATGTAACACCTCCAGGAACATAACTGCAGTCTGTGAACAAATCCAAGATTGCATCAATTATTGGCAAAGTGCTTTGGGTACCCGAACCAGATTAGGCTCACGGCAAATTACCATGCACAACACTATGGTCGTATTGGTACTGATCAGGGAGTATAGATGATGCACTCCATCATAAAGAGACCCCCCCCCCCCCCCAAAAAAAAAAAAAAAAAAAAAATGTTTTCACTGTATTTAGCCTGTGGTGAACATCTGCACTCCCTGATCAGTACCAATAATGGAACTTAAATACATACATGATATTGTTCTTTTCACTGCGACGATCACAGAAAGTACATGAAGGCTAACAGTACTGTATGGATTTTTCACTTTTGCTATTTTGAGAGAAATATTAGAATGTTAGTGGATTTCAAGGGGTGAGTGAGAAAAAACTTCTACAACTGTACCTTGCTAGAACCTTGGAGAACGAAGTCAAACTCAATGGGTATACATGAATAGTCTATTAGAGTCTAATCAGTCTCATCATACTCCACATAATCATGGTATGGAGGGCTACTTTCAATCTTGACGCAGCAGAATTTTTGGTAAAGACAAGAGGATATGAACAAAGAAAAAATAATGCATTGCAACTGGAGGCGGGAGGGTATGCAAGGCTGTAATGAACACGCAATGTGATCAGCAAGACTCCTCCGTTGTCAATTTGTCAGTCAGCTGCAAGACTCCTCCCTATTCTCCATACATATTGTACTACATTTCTAATACCTCTCTCCATGTGACCGATTTCAAGAATATCTCAGAAAGAAAATATTAACTACCAAATACTGCATTTCCTATCAGGTCTAAAAGAAAATTGCAAAGAATTCCGAACAAATACAACTACTGGCCTCTTATTTGCGTCCAATATCTGCTGATTGTATAGGAAGCACCTGAGGGAAAAAAATGAAATGGCAGATATTTTGATTTGATTTGTTTTGATTTCTATATTCCTTTTTGCACAAGAATATAAGAGAAAGCCAATCGAACAAAGTTCTTGAGTAATATCTTAACAGTGAATTACAAGGACATTGGTTGATGAATAAAATGAAGTGAATAAAACTGTTTTTCTTAATAGTGCAAAACGATTTCGAGCAAGTGTCTTTACATATTAGATAAAATTACAATTTTACGTACCAGCTGTTAAAAAAAGACAATTACACATATCAATGAGCAATAAGAATGAAGGTGGCCATTATCGTAAGCACAGAGGACAATAGAATCGCTTTGTTTTGGATATCCCTGCCATTTCAAAACCAATTTTCATCAAATAAGCATTGAATTCCTCTTCGAATTATATAGGCCCCCTACCTTCATATTTCTTTAGAGGTTCGTCATTATGTAATACACACACGCATACACACACACGGAGAACTGAAGCCCTATCGCATACAAAACCCTATCATCCCCCATATGATTTTCTTTATTCTAGTATACAGGTTTACATGCACAGTGTCAGTGAAGAAAAAAAAAAACAATAGAAAGGTTGCTCTAACAGGTGGGATGCCTCCTAATAGGTCTGTAGTCCGTCATGACGATGTGGGACATCACACGGCTAGCGAGAAAAAGATTATTAATATTCAAAATTGTTATCCATGGTTCATTTCCTTCATATGGCATGTAGGCCTATAGATATACTGTATATCAGTATATCTTGCGATGTCCTTGTAATCCTCAGATGTTTGCACTTTTAGACGGGTTGTTAAGTAAGCGCATGCATCTTTCATTCTAATCCAGACAGGTTTGGCGTGATCCCTGATCAATTCTTCCATGACGTACTGGTGCTGGTAAAAAGAAATGATTACACAAGGAAAACAAATCAGTTGGCTTTGCAATACAATGGACTTAACTGCTCCCATAGATTCTGAAAATGAATGGGTAGCGAAGAAGTTGACTGAATCCATAAGCAAGTTCAAATTAAAAGGAATGACAGAATCCCTTCGTCACATTAGCACTTAGTGTCTTGCGTCAGTTTTTACTTACTTTGCTGAATTTTCTCGACATAGGTCAAGTCTTTTTTGTTGTTGTTGCTTCTTTCTTATTCATCATCATTATCAAGCAGAGTTACGACCATTACTGTATCCTTTGTCTCTTGGGTGAAGATTTTCACATCTGTAATTTACACTTTCAAAAATATTTGCAATAAATCAATTTTCCATATTTATTTTAGGTAATGGAATGGATTCAGGAGTCGGGAGTAGGTCCCCTCCCCCCCAAAAAAAAAAAAAACAAAACAAAACAAAACAAACAAACAAACAGAAGAACTTAAAGCATCTAAAATCTGCATTTTATAGAAAATCATTTACATGCCCTTTAAGTACATAATATTCATTGATTTGGCTCTGCAATTTTGAGTACTTACTTGATTCCCACTTTCCACATGGGTAGTATACAGTGATGTACTATCCCCAGTTGATTTACTCTGCTGACTGCAGCATGCCTCGTTCTCTGCCAGCAGAGGTAATGTCTTGCAGAATTTATACAGTCGTCAGGACGTCATCATCACCCACTTTGGTGTCATCGGCATCCCTTTCCAAGACATCTTAACGGGCTTTACATTCAATTTTCACCACCTGTTGAGTTATGAAGAATTTACAGGGAATAAAACTGAATTTCACTCAAAATATAGTCACTAACCCATCGTCATTCACATGAAAGATACTTCATAACTTCGTAAAAGATACGGTACAGTGAGTTTACCCGCTAGGCCGAGTTTACCCATAACTACGGTACCGGTAATCTGTAGAGTGTAGGCCTATTGTAACGTTAACAGCACTAACACGTTTACTAATACAGTTAGAGCGTTCCCCGTTCTATAAACGTTAACCATTAAATTTAGAAATAGAAAACTAAAACAAACGAGCAAAATCTTTAAGGGCGTAGCCTATTTCTACGCCTACTACAGTTTTACATTAAACGAGGGCAATTTTGCAATAAATCTTGTTATTCACCGACTTAGCACGCTTAGCAGACTTACCGCTTTCATGCAGGCCGGCCAGGCTAGAACTTTATCGCTTCGACGCCATCTTAGCTAGATCCGCTCCTTGGCCTTTAGCTTTATGCAGTACAACAGTCAGTGCATGCAGTCGATCGAGTCGTATAGTGTACCAAGCCTAGAACGAATGGGCACGTACTGTAGGCCTACGCACATCACGCTGCTAGGGCAGCACCAGCCAGCTAATCAGACAGATCCATCCGTACAGGTACGTACGCGCACATCTCCTTTCCCGCCAATTGTGCATTGATTATGGTCATAATATGCATAGCACGAGTGTGCGCTAGAAGCGCACGCACAGGGCACCACTGCGTGCGTTGTGGCCGCGGCCGTCCATGCGCTGCTGACTTGTAGAGTACGAGTATCACAGTGTTTATGTTAAACATGTGCGGTGTTTAGAACGTGTTTACGAGGCGTTCTAAATGTAAACGCGTCTGTTTACCCTGACAGTAGAAGTGTTTAGGCCTAACCAACAAACATTTGGGTAATGCCCTAAACCATGAACGAAATCATTAACAAAGGCAATTCCCATTTTTTTCTAGCAGTTAAAGTATAGGACTGTACATGCGAAACCAAAATATAAATTTCTTACAGTTGTATTACATATTTTTAGGTTATCCTTTTTCCTAATAGTGATTAGGCATTTCCATGAAAGGCCTAAAACATGAATTATTTCATAGTGCATCTTGATGTCGTAACAGTTTCCACTTTCTCGTGATAAAAGGAAACTAGAAATTGCAATTTACACACCATTTCCAACACTTTTACATAATTTTATATGCACATATTGAGATTAACATAGCGTGACCAGAATAAACACTCCAACTAAACACTCCAAGCTAAACACTTTAACTCTCAATACTTTAAACGTGCTATACACACCGGGTGTTTAAATGTTAAACAAAGTGTTTATATTCTTAACACTGTGTTTAGTTCATAAACATGTCGCATGTCGCATTTTTTACAGTGATGACTATACCGTCGCATATACATTTACACCACTGTACCATAGATATGTTACTGAAGGAGGTGCAAAAAAATTGTGCAAGGATGGAGGATGGGTTCTTATTTGTAAACGTGTGTGCCCGCAGATAGGTTTTGGACAGAGTGCGCGTTCAGATGAAGTCGCCATATCACTGATGATTCTATGCGAGATTATGTGTATGCACTTGTCAAGGTACTGGTAGTGCAGTTATATAAGATGGAATCAAGCTGTTTGAAAGCATCTTATAAACTTTCTAGGCAAAAGGCAGAGTGGAGAGAGACTCGATAGCACAGCGGCAAGTGTCGACAAATGAAAAATGCCATGAGAAATAAAAGATTGTCATGGATTTCTTCGTAGTGCCGTGGCGACATCTCGCGGTAAATAAACAACGTAAAACAAAAGCAAGACTTCTACATCCTCACGGGAATGTTATGTGTCGCAAGACCACGACTCGAAAGTTGCAAAAACGCCCACTTCTCCAATCAAGTCAATTTCTGCTCGAGAACCCAATACAAATTTCAGAGTACGAGACATTCTAACTTTTAAGGAATGGACCCTGCTCTCAGTTATTGACAAGCTTCAAAGTTGTCGCGAGCAAGAAGAATAAATAAATAAAAAAAAAACTTCCAGGAAGACGCCTAGATTGTAATTACCGCACGTCGGGACAGTTTGATTCACAAGAGACACGACAGGGACAAGCCGTCGTCCTTGAATGCTGCAATTCCATGTTTGCAATTTCTCGTCGATTTTCTCAAAAAGAAGCACTGACGTAAACAAATCAAGGCATCCTAACTCTGGTGATTGCGACCTGAAGGATGTCCTCAGTATCCGAATTGCATCAGCGAAAAGTCGGGGAACTGCCACACATGTCCAAACGAAGTCTGATGTGGACGCAAAGCAATGAATGTTGTCGCCTACTGAGAGATTAAGTTGCCTGGATTGGTTGCAGATAAGACAGAATCTACCTTTAAAGGAAGTGCTCTGCTATGCGTAGGAGGGGTTCGGCGATATCAACCACGCACACGATTCTCCCGAAAAAGAAGTCAACCTCAATTTGAAAGCCGTCGCAGGGGGTGTGCTTCTCTCTAATTCTAAAGGAGTTAAACAAAATGTCAGAGGTGCTTGGCATTTTAGACAAGTTAGCGCAGGTCACTAATCAACTGGAATAATTCGTCCCAGAAAAATTTTAATCAGCGCGGTGGCATGAGCGACTGGTCTGATGGTCCCAATGTCGTGATTAACATACCGGTGTCATTCAACGATCAATTGATAGCGCGTTACTAACTTTCACGCAAATAATGAACCGTGCCTATTGCCTCTATCATAAGCACGTTGGGGTTGAATTCATTCTGGTTTCATAGCGACATGAATAAATGCATAGCCGTCTTCGACAAGCATTCTTAATCCTTGACAAAATGCAGTTGCACCTGACATTTAAGAAACAGAAGTCCCAATTTTTCGGTCAAATTGAATTCCCGCCTCCGGAATGACAAACGCAAGTGTTCATTAATTCCTTAGGCATATTATTTTATCCGTCTAATACAGCAGTTTGGCAGGTGTCTTCCGTTTACCGTATAATAATACAGGTTAACAGATAATCTGAATATCTTCGATGTCGAGAAATGTGTATATGCTAAAGTGAAATGTTAAGCTGCACTGAGCATATTCCCCTCCCCATCCCTTCCCCTCCCCCACCCCCTCCCCTCCTCGACTCCCGGTGAGACTGAGAAATTAAAATGTAAAGTTCCCAAGGACTTGGAGCAAGTGATTTTCACTGACTGCGGAGGACGCCGGCCACATCATTGCTTGAATTACACTCATTTTCGGCTATCTCCGCTGGAGACATATTATTATCCCGTTTAAACTCTTGTCTGCAGGCAGAAGGCAGCATAGTCTAGTCCTGCACATTCATGAACACAGGATACAGTTTGTCACTCCGTAATAATATGCAGGCGTCACACAGTCCCGAAATTGAGTGAAGATGGGAACACGATAAAGAAAATGTTTAAATTCGGCTCTCATCGTATAAACATCACGTCATTAGTAGGAGCATCTTAAACCATCGTACGACCTCTGGTGGAGTTTCTCAGGCTGCAGCAGCAACTTCGCTAGCGGTGGCAAAATTTTTGTGTAGCCTTCGTGTTTCATTCGTTTGTCTTTCGGTAGTGTTCGGGTAAACTTCTTAATAAAGATTCACATCTTCGTGCAGCCTTCGTGCGTAGTTCGGATGGCATCGTGTGACGTTCTATTGGCATCGTACTTGCTTCGGCTGTTGACTGGCTTTCGACCATGTTCGGGGCCAACTTCGCACGAAATTGAACATTTAAAATTCATATTACTATCATCTGATGTCAATTTCAGGACAGTGTGACGCCACCTTAAAAGGTTTACCTATTTGTTCTGTACGTGCACTTGAAAAAAAAAATGTGGCATTCGATTATGATTATATCTTTCTTAAAACATTACATATACATTTTGAGAAAATACGGAAAATCTTGACTATTAACCCGCTCCCCTTATCTACAAGATCATATCCCCCAAAGACTTCGTAGTGCAAGGGCATGGACCTATATGGAACATGATATTGCCGTCGGTTCAAGTTGATTGCAACTTTGACACTGTATTGAATAGGTATACTCTTCCTTCCTCTTTCATTTATATGCACAAAGACAAGCATTTTAGCTCCATCTTTTGCAAGAGCCTTCTTTTCTGCTGAAAATTATCTCTATGACGATGACGTTTGATGTCCAAATAATGGGCAAAAAAATGTTACCTCAATTGATTCAAAAGCAAGAATAGTATATTATACAAAGCAGTCTTTGAATTCCGTTAGCGTGATGTTCAAAGCTTCTTTCTGCATACATGCTGCTCGACTACAAAAGACAACTGCTATATCATGCAATTATGAACATGAAACAGGATTTGATATAAACATCCATTACCTGAACTGTCAGTTTTGTCCTACCATATGAGCCCGAGATAAATTCACGATGAATCGCAAAGAGGGGATACTGCCCTTATCAGGGGGGAATATATCACGGGGGAAAAACCGCGAGGGAATGGAATCATTATTCAATTATTCATTATCTACGTGTATTCAGAAAATACAAATGACAACTTTCATATCTCCAGCGGAAAACCCGAGGAAATAGTGATTACTGTCACTCAGCGGTGGCCACGCTGACATTCTGAGTACCGCTCCCCTCCCCTGACAACTCCACCACCAACACCCCTCCCCAGTTTTCCTTGTCAATAACAACTTAAGAAAATGTTTACTCTTTGAAACGAAATGAGACGAGAAAAAGGAAACAGATTGGCATATACACACTAATGAACTGCGACTTCTCTGCCGAGAAAAAGAATGATGGATAGTTTAATTGGGTGTAAAGCGAACTTGAGCGCCGTCTCCGGTGACTCCGTCATAATCGTATCGCCGGGCGGGGAACGCCTCGGGTGAGAGATCCTTGGGCCCTGGCAGACGTTCACACGATACTGGCGGGAAGATTGTCTTACACATTTCGCATCATTCTTGGCATACCTCGATACGCTACGCGCTTCTCTTGCAGATAAACAGGCGGACGATTATGCTTCTCATATAGAGACACAGCGCCTATGGTTTGTGCGCCCCGCTATAACTTGCCTTTTGCCGTATGGCTGAAATGCTCCAACATGTCCAAGAAGTTGCTATTGCAAGTAATAGTTTGTTTTTGTTTTTTCGTTCGAAAAGTAACTGTAAAGTATTAAATGAGGGCACATAACATACTCCATCTCTTGATTTCATATCATGGCTTTTCCTTCACCTCATTGGTTACGTTTTGATGAACAGACATGGACAGACACAAAACTAAAGTAAATATACAATAATTAGTCTGATCAGCTGCAAGATGTTAACCTTTGCGTTATACATCCATCTGTATATGCCAGGGCACTTGCAAATGATTTAAATGAAACAACGCTTGCAGTCGATTCCCTATAACCGTTCAGGCTGCATATCGCTGTCATAATCACCCCTATCAGCTTGTAATCACCACAAAATGAGTAAACATAGGGAAAAAATGATGGAAATAAAACAAATCTTGCAATTTCTAATTTCGTCGATAGTTCGTCTTTATCAATAGTTTATTCGGCATGATTGGAAATGGATATCAATGATACTCCATACTAAGCTGTAGACTTACAGTATCACAGACAGAAGTAAAAATGATTGCCGTTGATGGCTTTGAGTTTATAAAAAGGGATTTCGACAAGGACTACCCATGATCTCGACATTTCCATGGCTGGCTCAATAAAATCAAATGACTGAAAATACTTCTCCATTAATGACGACTGACAATGAACATCACCGCCATAGGCACATCCGCTGTATAAGATGACTAAAACCTCTCCTGCAGCATAATTTGCTTTGAAAAAATATTTCAGAGATGCAAGTTTTCTTGAATAGAAGTGACAAATTACAACTCACACGTAAAAACACACACACTTACGCACGTTGATGATAGTTGATGATGACCTCACTTTGAAAAAAAAATGAAAACGGTGTTTATCTGATTTTGCATTCAAACGCTACGTATGTATAAGTATATATATATATATATATATATATATATATATATATTATATATAATACAGGAGATGTGAACAAAGACTGGCTCTCTAGTTATTTTGACGAGTCAACTTTGTGAAATTCGAGAGAATTTAACACGTCATTTACAGGTATTGAGTCATTATCATGATTATGGTCTCGTTCGTTGTCCGTTAAACCCGTTGATATCATCAATCATGGGTCTATCTCAGCGAAACTTTTTTTTTTGGTGTGAATTGCAATGAAATCCTGATGTGTGCAGCGACGGATAACAATTGAGCAATCAATCAATCTATTTATCCGTGTGTGGTTGGCAGCTTTACAAAACTATACACGTATTTGTGTCGAGAAAGCTTTTAGAATGCAGCAAAACACGGTCGTCTTTTCGACGCTTTGACAAATCTCGAGCTTTTACGATGCGATAGTAATCTGTAGACGACAGTGTAGTTTCACACAGCCAAGTTGAATTCCCAGTTGAACGCATTTGTGCCGGAGCTTTTCTTTAAAAAAAAGAAAAAAAAAAGTCCGGGCGTTATGAATGCGCAGTGTTAGCTTTGTGCTGTGTCTATAAAATACAGACGGTCGTTGACATTTTAACGCTCGTTTTTAACCGTTCATTCATCCAGAGTTTGTCCTATATATGTATGTTGAAAAAAAAAACGAATTGAAGAAAATGATCCATCGATTTGTCTGTCAATCTGGGGTCCAAAATGATTCATTTATGAAGCATCCGCGGCGATGCCATTGTAGCTGCACCTGCCGCTCCGTGGACGCGTGGAGGTATACTTTGATGGATACCTCCATCCCAACGTACTCATGTCGGTTTGAGGGTGTTTTGATTCATAAATATAACAGTGTGAGAGAAAAACATTAAATGATAGATGTATGTGCGTGCATGTATGTTTTGCATATATATTTGCGTATATATGTCATACACAATATATCAATGTGAAATATAATACATTATTTTTAATATGTAATATATAATATATAATGTATAATATATACTAAATAATAAATAATATATAGTATGTAATATATAACATATAATATATAATATAAAATGTACAATATATAATACATAATATATAATATATCATATATGACATAATGTAATGTATAATTCATAATAACGGCAGGGCCCTCTTGGAAAGCAGTGTTTATACTTAAGAGGCTTCCCAGGGTATAAGACCATTAAAACATTATGTAAATGTACAGCTGGAAAGATATTATGTATGACAGATGGTGAAAGATTAGTGTGATGTTTGTGTGTGTTTTACTAGAGATGTAATCCTGTGGATTGAACGAGCGTATCGCATACAACAGCAGGGTTTTTAATACCCTTGGCTGCGCAAGATTCTCAGACATTTCTTCTCCTTTTTTTTTTGTCATTGATTTCTTTTTTTTTAACGAAACCAACACTTCACGAATTAAAGATTTGGCATTTGCCAGTGCCGCGGCCGGAACGTATATGTAAATCAATGCGCCGTTGGTCGAATAATAACGGGTGAAACTTGCCTTTATCCAGGCGCGCCCTGATAAATCGAATGATGGATCGATCATCATATCGTATCGGAAGACGGATAGGACGATTGGAAATTTAAACATACGAAGCAGTTGGGAGAGAGAGAGAGAGGGGGGGGGGAGGAGAGAGGTTAGATGAAGAAAGAGAGCGTGAGAAAGAGGTAAGTGTCTCCCAGGGTTTCTGATTTTCATCCGGACTACTCCTATAAAACTTAATGCTCAGGCTTACCACTGAGATGATTTTGCAGCCGCTCTGCTGTTTTCTGACAGTGATGGTGAAAATTCATATCAAAACGTACATCTTCGCTTTCGAACAAGCATTATCAGAAACAAACAAACAAACAAATCAGCTTAGACGTAAATAGGGACAAAGCACTGTATGGACAGACATTAGTAATCGCATTGATGAGAATACACTGGCTATTACATCTATATATTTATTCCCTGTTATACTCAGTAATGAACTTGCCGCGGTGCAAGGCAAAAGCAATGTACCTGGACATATAACATTCAAAAAGAACAAAAATCTGCTGTAGAGATTAAATCTGATTTCAGTGTTTGCATTTTATCATAGTCGTTTATGACCATTGTTGTAAGTGATTTTTGCATTATAATCACAGCTGTTGTTATCATTCAATTCAGCGATCACAATATGTGTTACCGTGCATCGAAAAATCAACAAAGAGTCGAACGACTTGATCTTCCGTGAGGACTCAAAACAGATGAAACCATATGGAAACGGGAAAGCCTGGTCAGTTTTTAGTTTTTGATATTTTTTGAAAGAGCAATTCTTCTTCAATATATTTCCAAAATGTGGGATCATAGAACGAACGGAAATTATCTTCTTACAGTTTTTTCTAAAACACTTTGATTCGGTCTGACATTGGATAGGCTTACTCAGATTTAAGGATTCGGGGCACCAGAAACTCTTCAAACACTTATCACTTTAAACTTTTATATTTTTGGAAAGGATGATGCTGTTGCTTTGTAAGTTAGATAGTATCGGTCATGACTATGATGTACTTAATGATGTGCAAACTTTAAGTTAAGTTGAATAACCCCTTTATAGTGGTTGCCATGGAGTTTTATATCCTTGTTACATTCATTGCATTGAGCACCGCGGGGTGAAATTACGCATTCAGCTAGACCCTAAACTTCAAGCCTTTTTGTCAGTACACACTTTTCCAGAGTGTGTACTTATTTCCCATTATTTAGATGGGTTTGGAAAGTCCCTTTGTATTGCAGTACATGTCATTTCCAAGCTCACAGTCTGCTTTTTCAGAATCCGCCCTGAACTAAGAATCCACGTCTGGTGACTTTTTGGTGGATTTGTGATGCAGGGTCACATAAATAATCATAAGGAAAGTAATCAACTCAAATCAACTTAATTTAGCTCGTGCAATGTATGTCCAAGGAGATTAATTTCGCTTTCCTTGAAGCTCTCGACCCATGTTCATAAATATCAATCCTGGAGATAGGCTACATGCATCAAGTCAAAGATAGTGAGATGCTAAAGGGAATTACCCCAAGAATATATAGTATGCATATTCCGTGAGTGCAGAAACAGTAGCAGAACGTATCAGTGAAGTTATAAGAATATCGGACTATATACAGTATGTCTGCATTAAGTGAATCCTCATAATACGTATTTGGAGTAAATTTCCCTGGGTAAGAGATTTGAATGCCTATACAGGCATTTTACACTGGCCTGTCAAACGGTAAGAAGAAAGAATAGAGAAAACGTTTGAATCCTAAGTTTTGTTGTGCATACGCAATATGTCATCATCTTATGAAGATGAGAGATCACAAAAATTTGGCAACTTTTGTACACATGGACCACACAAACGGGTAAACTCACAAGCAGACACAGCTTGTCACACATACAAACACACACATACACACACGTACACGCGCACACACACACGCACACACACACACACACACACACACATACACACAAACAAACACGTGCACCCATACTACAACGTAAACCAGTGTAACGTTATTAGGTCTGCTATTCCCATATGAGCACATTACATTCATTTTGGCCACGAGGGCGACTTTACATCATACAGTTTACATAATGTGTTTTGCCAGCACAATGTCACGCTCATCCAGTGTATGAAAATCACAGATAACTTTATCACACTCCAACTGGCGTCATCACCACTCCACCAAAGTTTGATGACGTATGAAACGCAATATATCCTATCCCATATACGCTCCCTCCTTCGGTCGTATAAAGTGTTCGGTCCCTTAATCCATTAACTGTCAAAATACCTGAAGCCGTCATCACCACAAACTTTACGTAGGATCCATTACAGTATACGTTCCTGTGGCAGGCAGTCGGTTAAGGCGAGGTGACAATGACGCATTAATGCAACTGCTCCATCAACTGAAATGGTTGGATTTGCATGAACTGATAATACCTGTAAAATGCATTAGTCTCAGACGCCAAATGACATGTCAATAGATAATGAGTCAAATCAACCGCACGGCTCGTATATACAACACTTAAATTACCTAAAACGAGGCGGTCTCTGGCAAAAGGTGCATAATGATCGTTTGCATTTATAGCGATGAAGAAAATCAAAGTAACTTATTAAACACTGCCATTTCCTTTTCCGTGTAATATGTTTCGACATAACGCTAGGCCAAGGCAAAATGCACGTGTCGTTAGGATAAAAAAAAAATATCACGTTTCCTATGTATTCTATATACTTTGAATAGTATTCATCAGTAAGGATATTATTCAAATCATTAAGGTCAAACGTTCATTTCTCACTTTATCTAATGAATAAATCTACAAGATCTATCCAGCAATAGACGTATTCATCTTTTCAAATACATTACACACACATACACACACACAAAGACGTAGACACACGCACCACACACACACACACACACACACACACACAGTACAAGCATTACATATCGTAGGTATACCGCATTGACAGACGTCTGATTCTTATATTAGTTTATCGTCTTCTCTTTTTTTTCGCATTTCGTCTAGAAAGCTCCGTTATTCACTTTCAGAGCAATT
The DNA here is from genome assembly GCF_040938485.1 of Diadema antillarum. Taxonomy (NCBI): domain Eukaryota; kingdom Metazoa; phylum Echinodermata; class Echinoidea; order Diadematoida; family Diadematidae; genus Diadema; species Diadema antillarum. The sequence goes on along the minus strand of NW_027272237.1, from coordinate 207,222 downwards.
TTCATAAATCCACTTGCGGGTGACCTCAGCACGCGAATCGGTTAATACTGCTGTATGCGACGGGCGATATGCATTAACCAATTCATATCCGTCGCAATTATTGCTCTACTTCTTTCTTGCATTAATTACTTCTTACTTCAGTCATGCGGTGACGCTATCCGTAGCCACGGGTTATTTTTCGAGAGCACTCCCCCGTCTGTGCCCCCCGAACCCACGGGCGGACGCCGGCGGGGCCCGTTTCCTCTACCCCTCTCATTAGAACGACGAATCAATTTTCTCATCCTTTCATTTTGATGTCTCTTTTGGGTTTTTTTTTTTACGGTCTCCCTAAAACTCTGTCTCTCTCGCTCTCTCTATCTCTCTGCTTCATGGTCGTCTTAATCTACCAACAATAATACTCATACTAATCCATGAGTGCTTGATTAGATCTATATTATTTCAAACATCCCGAACGGAACCATGGGAGCGAAAGCTTCAGCGATCTTGTCCCCGATGAGTCAACCCCCTTCACCCACGGGAAAGCAGCGAAGCGCCTCCGCACAAAACGCACAATCCCATTAGGCCCTATACATGTAAGATATAATTCAATTCCTCGTCCATTTCTTGCCCTTTCTCCGCCACACCACGTCCAAGGCTCTCCGACCCGCTCCTCGATCCACACAGCATCACGGCACACAAATGCACTGATTACTCTTGCCCTTAAAGGAGTGCTACATGACAATGGGTCTCTCTCTCTCTCTCTCTCTCTCTCTCTCTCTCTCTCTCTCTCCATCTCTCTCTTTCTATATATCTATCTATCTATCTTTCTCTCTCCCTTCCCTCCTCCTCTCTGATTTCACTTGTCTCGAGGCGTCCTTATGGCTAGGTGCATTAGAGCTCTAATTGCAACCGGAATCTCCATTTCCACCGCTACCACCACGGCACACACCTGTGCCCGGGAAATTCCGCACACCTTTTCCTCAGACCTGGAGGACATCTCTCCTGCTGACTCATGGCACAAGTACACATTACATCCATCCTCTCCACCACTCCTCATAGATACCATTAAGGAATCAAGGGGAGGACACGCCCACTATAAAGGCATCATGGGAGTCTCTGCTTTCTTTTTGTGTGTGATGGAAATCTGTCTCCCACATTGCTTGACGTGAAATAGATAGCGAGGAAAATGTTATACATTGTATATGTAAGCTGCACGTTCAGATGATTGGCGGATAGTACCTTGGTCTTTCAATCAAAACAAAATAATAGTGTAATGAAATGAAACGAATGGAACATATTTTATCCTTACAATAATGTCACTACGACCATGACGACCCTAATTTATCATCGTAATGGGGAAAGCATCCATTGGTGGTCAGACGAAACGCAAACTATCTATTATTCCAAAAAAGTAAAAAGGATTACAAAAACATTTTCACACAAGCACAATAATAATTGGTAGACAAAAACAAGCAAATAATTCTTCTTCGATGGTTAAAGCTCCTCTGCGTGTGTGCGTGTGTGTGCGTTTGTGTGTGTGTGTGTGTGTGTGTGTGTGTTTTGATGATGGAATAGTGACGCACTGCCACACAGCGTAAAAGAGTAGACAAGAAAATCTAGTTCTTCCTAGGTAATTGGCTGTCACAATACTCCTGTCGAAAGTTGGGCCTGCAGAGACAAAGGGTTTTTATTACCAGCATTTCAGCCACAAACTTTTTGCCTCTCAAAAAGATGAGTGGTCACTCGCCAAGCCTGGTGTATTTTAGGAAAGATACCTCGAATATTTGCTGCAGGCATTTGCAGTCGAGTATTGGATATTACTCGTATCTTTCTTTTTTTTTTTGTAGGGAAGCAGCAAATCATTGAGTGAGAGAGCGAGGGAGAGAGAGAGAGGGAGGGGAAAAAATACGGACTTGAGAAAACAGTAGCCCAAAACAAGAAAAGAACTTCTTCGCGATTGATATTATGTTTCAAGATATTCGAAGCGAACGTTCCTATACAACAAAACAATAACCACGATGATCGTGACAAGGACTGAAGGATGGCAAAAATAAAAAGCGATGACGTCAAAATAAATGTTTGAAGGACAACCTGAACACTAAAGGCACCCGTCTGCATCTTTCTCACTCTCTATCTTTGCCACCAACCTTCGCCTCTCTAACCATGTCGACTCGAGTGTTGAGCGGCTAAGGGGACAACGCTCGCGAAACTATTTTCGCGAGTTCTAGAGTGATACAAGAAAAAAAAAATACTCGCCTGCCCAGGTGAAACCCAACACAGCAAGAGCCGGCGACGCAGTGTGTCGATGACTTTATAAACACTATCACTATACAGACAGGTATCTGGAGAGCAACGGCTATCAACCTACAAACTCAACACGAGGCAGACTCTTCCCATCGTCTTGAGGGTGGCGGTTTCGAGGCCTCTTCAATATCGAGAATGGGCAAATGATAGTTAAACAAGGAGGCTCGTTTTCCAGCGCGTTGACATTCGACTGCCGGTCTGGAAAGCTCGTTTCTTCGCAGTGTTTTATACGTGATGGCTTTTGTATAGAAAATGATGATATTGATGTAACGGGCCTCCGCGTGGCATTTGAAATGGGGCGGAAATCATTCGCATCGAGAACATGCAGAAAGACATCTGTTAGACTCGGCATCGCATCTTGCCTTCTTCGGGGTGTGTCAGCATCACCCATATTGAAGTGTTCCTAGCAACCGCCACAAAACAAAAGTCGGACTAATCAGCATTATGTCTGCAATGTCCCTCACGGCGCTTCATCCCATACTCTCTCTCCCTCTCCCCCCCCCCCACCCCCATCTCTCTCTCTCTCTCTCTCTCTCTCTCCCCCTCTCTCTCTCTGTCTCTCTCCATTTCTCTTTCAATCTCTCCGTCTCTCTTGTCATCTTCTATTGTCATCTCTTAGCGGATGGTTTGTTTTCAGGGATGTAGGAGTGCCACCAATGAAAGGGAAGACGGCGTATCCTTGAACTGCGATGATAATAGCTGAAGCAGAGAGAGAGCATGGGCTAGCTTGCTCAGACAAATTGAAAAGTGCCTGCCACACGACTGAGGCAACAATGCATACTGTACTCCATTGATTTTATCCCAACCGATCATACGTGCGACTGCACTGCCATTTTGGGTTGATAATGAAGATGAGATAGTTAGAGCCGAAAAAAGAAAGAGAGAGAGAAAGGGGGGGGGGGGAAGGAGAACGTAATCCAAAAGAACAGAGCATCACATGGTAATCCAAAAGAACAGAGCGTTACAAAGATGATTAAAATGATGTGATGATGGTGTGACGATGGCGATCGCCCATCAAACAATGATGATATAAAGATAATGACGATTATAGTGCTCGACATAAACGGTGGCCCGGTTGCCCGCGGGAACACTAAAAATTGATGTCTAGTCTCAAAATTTTCCAAAGACTTAGCTTTTGGTGGCCCGATCGGGCAGCTAAAACTCAAAATGAAAATTTGTGGGGTTTTTTGTGTTTGTTTCGGGCCACTATATCCTATATAATTAAATTGTAAATCAACATTTTAAATGCTGTCACTCCTCTAACCTTTTTGTAAATGTTAAATTTAACGCTCAAAATGTTATATTTACCACTTCTGAAGTAAAAGTTCAACATTTTGAGTGCTAAAGATTACATTTTGAGCGTTTTAGTTTAACATTTATAAAAAGGATGGAGGAGTGACAACATTTAAAATGTTAATTTGCAGTTTCATTTTTTAGAGTGCACATTTCTTTTTCGGGCCTGCACCAAAATTTCACAACCTTACTTACTGGCCCGAACGGGCCACAAGAGAAAATGTTAATGTATAAGATCAATAATGAAATACAATGTGTCTCATAACACCGTCAACAAGCTCGAATCGCCAAAAAAAAAAAAAAAAAAAAGATCTACTGATAGAATGAAGAATGTTAAGTGATCAGATGGATATATTGCTGGTGAAATAGCCTCAAACATATAATACTTATTACGCACTAATTCCTATTTATTCCTTCTTTTTGTTTTCTTCTCAATGTCTCAACCATCTCGCACATAAATCACCTTATGCATGCTTACCGAGTAGAAGAAACGAAGGAGGAAGAAAAATAACTCTTCTCGTAAAATATCAATCATTATATCATACCTCTATACGCACGAAGGTGTGACCCAAATCTCCATGCAATATCGTAGCAGGCAGATAATGTGTGTTGTGTTGAGCACAACTTTGGATAGGAAATGTACGCATACAACGGATTCCTCACATCCAGGAAAACGAGTATCGAGGGAACAATGAGACTTATCAAATAGGCGATAATGCGTGCAGATTTAGGCAATAAACACTGCCATTTCTACTCCTTCGGTCGCGCGGAGCGCCGAGAGGAGAAAAAGGGGGCACAAGATATCAGTCTACCTCTTCGTCTTTTCTCCCTCTCTCCATTTATATATCTCTCTCAAACTGTGTCTATCTGTGTGTATGTCTGTTTGTCTCTCTCTCCATGATAATTGCCAAAACAGGTCGACCAGCATCGCATAATTATTGTTTTATTCGTTGGTGCGCTGACTGTTAAGAATGAGAGAGGGAGAGATCGGGAAAAGCAGTGAAAACGTCCGTAGTGCGATGAATGGGCGAGCAAATAGAATATGACGGCTGAAGTGGCTATCACTAGCATTTGCACTGCTCGCGCGTAAATCTGGAGAAGGCAGGGCAGGGAATAACAACTATCTGAATTTCCTGTGGGAATGGAATGGGAATGAGAATATCAATGAGTCTATACGCCTTAGGTGCACGTAGGAAGGATAAAATTGTCATAATGCGAGGTGCATTATTTATCACACACACACACGCACATTTAAACACGCAAACAAACAAGCAAACAAACAAACACACACATACATCTAACGCAAACTATTCTGTTGAGATTAAAATAGTGATTTATTTTGTGTGGCCAGAAAAAGCTTGAAATAAAATGTTTATTATGCGTGCCTACGTTTTTTCCTCCATAGAATATTAATGATCATAACTTCCGGTTACCTTCACTTTTAACAGTACTGTGTCACTATTTTTGGCTTGGTAAATATCTAACAAAACTGTGTCATTCTAAAATACAGCCTGTACATACATACATTCAACAAGGAAAAATTATACACCTTTCGTGCTTTTAAAGGTTCCCAAGAAAAGCAGTGTATTTGTGACATCACAGAATCGCAAAGTTGTGATTGTTAGATCACAACTTCAAAAATCGTAACATTCTCAGTTTTTATCAGAATTTCTTCAAACTTTCACTGTCCTGTTCCTCTAATTTGTCTGCGTCTATTCACTTAAACTTATTTCAGGATCGATTCCCCCTTTACCGCCATCCAGTACTTGGTGCCATTGCACCCCCGTGCCTTAACAAGAGGACAGTCTATGAACTAAAAACACTCTTTTGCGTCAATTTGGAGTATACAATGAACGGATTCTGCAAAATGAATTAATGTTGCACGAGCATTGTTCACTCGGTAAGTTTGCCATTAAGTTCTAATGAGGGGGTTTTCGCTGGACTCCTTGTGATTACTGTGGAATAGAGGGACTATACAGCCTCGGGGTAACGGGATGAAAAGGGGATCCCCGCTGATGTAAGCGGAAGCAGCTAAAATGCGTCATAATCTCATGAACGACAGCGACGCTCTACTCCAGTAATCCCTCCACTGACGGACGCACATCCACGATACATTGGGCAATCGCTCATCCATCATCTGCGCCGATTATACATTCTGCCTCCTTTAACCGTCTCAAGACCACTACTTCAAAACACCGTTGAAATCTAAAGCAGATAACCCGACTGCGGTAATCGGAGAATTTGCGTAGCGATATAACCAGTCAAGAGGTTCTCTATAGAGTTCAATCCCTGGTGACATTCACATCGTTATTCATACAAAGATTGCTTGTTAATCAGGAAGATACGATGGCTTTCTCTCTCTCTATCTGAGGAAAAACCCATCAAAGTGATTGATGCTCGCATTATGTCTTATTTCTCTCGCGATTCCTCCAAACCAAACCAGACTAAATCCAAACTCGTAATCACACTACCATGACGGAAAGTCACTCGTTTAACCCTTTCAGATCTATCCGCACACAACATAGTCATTCCTAGGCAGATTAGTAAATATATTGTATGGGCAATAATATACACTATTATGCCACTCGTTTAACCCTGTCAGATCTATCCGCACACAACAAAATAGTCATTCCAAGGGATTAATAAATATATTGTATGGGCAATAATACACTATCATATCCCATACACACACACACACATACATACACACACACACACGCATATATATATATATATATATATATATATATATATATATAATGATACTTGTGATACTCGACGAATACATTGGTCTTCCTCAGGGTCGACAATGACAATTGTCATTGTCATTGTCATTGTCATTGTCATTGTCATTGTCATTGTCATTGTCATTGTCGACCCTGAGGAAGACGAATGTATTCGTCGAAAATTTGGTCTGAATAAATAGCACTGTTGGACTGAAATGCATTACCACCCTACTTCGACATCTTTTCTATAATATATGTATATATATATATATACATATGTCTATATAATCATATAAACCAAAAAAAAAAAAAAAAAAAAAAACCATACATTTGATTTATGTGTAGAGTGGGTGTGTGCATATGATTAAACGGGTTCATTGCGCATGATCTGCATGCTCGGCCATATCCCTATATTTTTTACTTGTATCGAACGGTCGGCGGTACATGTATATAACTGTATCTGCAAAACATAAAAGCATTTTTTTTTTAATGTGCAGAGTCATTCCTCTCCGGTGAGGTTTTTTTTTTCCCTCCTTGCAAGGAAGAGTGACTTCGAGTACATCAAATCTTGTTAGCGCGCATCGATTTCACACTTTGCTTCCATTCGCCTCTTGGCTGTGTTAATTTTGTGACGTCACCCACTGGCCTTCACGCCTTCCATCGTTTAATGTTTCAATTTGTTGTTCATCGATTAAAGGAAAGTGGGAGAGAAATGGGAGGGAGGGATGGAGGGAGAGGGAGAGAGGAAGAGGGAGGGAGGAAGCGCTGACCGTGAACTTCCGAGCATGTGTAATCCAATGATGGGGAATTGACAATGCCCGGGCCCCTCCGATGCTATTGAAGCAAAGGCTATGGACGCATCGATAGCCTTTGATCTTATTGTACATGCTGGATTTAACGCGTTCGAGACGCCACGGATACACAGAATGGCCTGATATATAGGGGGCTGTTACTCCATAAAACAACGCTTCACTCTGTGTCGTGTTATCATACCGCGATGCTTCGCTGTGTGATTTGGCACGTACCATTATACTTGCAGTCCCTAATAGTACGGTCTGCTATGTCGAAATATTGGATCCCGTGAGATTTTCGTGCCAAAATTTTTTTTTTTAGCTAACTTGGTCAATTTGGGGGTGCTGAATCCAAAAAACTTTGGTTCCATTTTTTTCGACCACGTCTTCAGCTGCCATTTTGAATTTCAAAATGGCCGCCATAGCAAACTGTATTTTGACCCAGTTCTCATAATGTGAGCATCATGGAAGGTTCAAATTTGATGCAAAAAGCATGTTTATGATGTCAGACATTGTGATACACCATTTCCTGATATTGTAAATTGTTTTAATACAATTTGAGGGCTGCCATCTTGAAATTCAAAATGGCCGCCATAGCTAAATGTATTTTTACCTGTATCTCAGCTTGTAAGAATTATGGAAAGTATAAATTTGGGGCAAAAAGCATGCTTATGATGTCAGATATGCTAATATATACATTTTTGTTTTAAATGATGGATAATTTTTGTTGGCGGCCATCTTGAAGTTCAAAATGGCCACCATAGCAAATGTAAATTGGCCTATATCTCATATCGTATGCATTGTGTAAGGTTTTAACTTGGGGCAAAGAGCATGCGTTTGCTATCAGACTTTCTGAAACATCTTTATCTTAAATGATGGTCCATTTTGATATTATAGGTGGCCATTTTGAAATTCAAAATGGCCGACATACCAGAATGTATATTTTGACCCATATTTCATGTTTTAAACAATACAGAAAGTTCACATTTTAGGCATAAACCGGGCTCATGATGTTGAACAGTCAGATGTACTTTGATCCCCTCCCTAAAATTGGAGATCATTTTTAGGCTGCCATTTTATCATTCAAAATGGCTACTTCTCAGCTGATATCTGTGGGTACAAGCAACTTTTAGGCATATTGTACATTCTTTTACAAACACAGACACACACACATAATTGTATACATTCTGTAATAGTGGATTATTCGCAATGGCTGCCACTCTTGAAATTCAAGATGGATTTCGACCCATATTTGGGGCTGTAAAATCTTTACGCTGCAAACTCAAGCATATGGAGCACTTTCATGTAGGAACTATGTGTAAGTCAATCACTTCGATAAATATTATTATTATTGCATAGGAGGGACTGCTTCCTGTAGGTACACTGTCATGTTGAAATGCAAAATGGCTGCCATGGGAAACATTCCTTTAAGAGCATTGCATTCGGGTAAAACTTGTGTGAATGGGAAATCATGTGATTCTGGTGTCAAAGCAAATGACTTTCAAAAGTGCCTCAATAACTGTGTCTGAGTGACTATAAATGCCCCCATTTTGACGATTTAGTTGTAGAGTTTAAATAAACAATATTAGCCGTGTACTAGAAAATTTATTGGAAATTTACTTAGTTAATGTCTTCTAGGCTCATTCCCTGCATGTGTTTTTAAAGTCACAGCATTTGTATATAGGGCTGTACACAGGGGAGAATTGGTTCTAAATTCTTCCAAAAACAATGACTTTTGCATTTCTTGCCATTATTATGAACATGATAATGAATTCTGCGGCTACCGTTGGTGTAGGAAGCTCAAAGCATTTAACTGCACAGTTTATGTATATCCGCTGGAAATAACTACAATGTACCATATTATATATATTCCCCTGTAAGTAAAGGCACAAAATAGGTTGTGAAGGTTTACAAGTTTGTTCTCTGGATGTGTTGTATCAAGACTCTACGAGAGCAAAGCGGGAGATTGTCCAGGCTGAAGTCATCCACGCCCAACTTCTGGAAGGCATGGACTGTGTCATTGCACATTCTGCATGATTCAGGGCTTAGAGAATTCTTGATCCATCTGCTCTTTGAGACATCCTCAAATTTTCAACTTCAGCCTGTGCCATGAAAGGCATGACCAAGCAGACCTTTGTTTTTCGCAACAATTTGCAGAACATAATCTCTCAACAATGTCAATGCACTAGTACTTAATCATCTCCCTTTTTCCAGTGATGAAGCAGACAACATGCGATGCAGTATTAAAAGTAAAGCAAACATCCATTCGGAGAATGAAAATGTCAGTGTCTATACGTAATAATCATCAATATCTCTTCTGAAATTCCCTGTTGCTCTTTAAGTAACATCTAATACATGCAATGGAAAGAGGATATCTGCTTCCTCATTGTGACGGGTGACAGCCCCCATGGAATCTTTGATGAACCATTTGTTTGTTTGTTTTCCCCGTTCTATGTCAGATGGAATTGACTGATCGGTATTTCAACTTTCAGGCTGATTATTTGGCTCAGTTTTGTGGGTTTCTAAGGCATGGGTATGAAATATGAACCTTTGTTAGTGAGAATGAGGAGAAGGCCATAATATTGTAAGATGAAGAGTGATTGTGGAATTATGTAATAGAACAGTAGAACTTATAACTTCCGAAAATTGTATCGTCCAGTAATGACTGGATAATGACAGGTCTATCAGACTGTTGTACCGGTAGAAGTGTTATAAGAAGGTAGTGGTCCTCTCTTAAGCTTAATGACTTTTGATCCAATCTTACATGGTGTATTTCAATTGCAAGAGCTGAATGTCTGGCCTTTCTCATATTATCCCAGACAGATTTTTTTTTATTTTATTTTTAAATTCTTTCAGATCAATTCTTAGTACTGAATTAGCACACATAAAATCTTCCCTTTTCATCTCTTTTTAGAATATCCTCCTTGAATGTTTCCGATACCTGATTGCCAAACACCACATTCATCAGTTTCAATGCAGTGACAATTTTTGAGATTGCCACAGAACTGAGCTATTATTGCTCCTTTGTAGTTTTAGAGTCATTGGTGGTACAGCAGTAAGCATCTTGGAAGTCTTGATAATTTGAGGATGACCCACCAAGGGCAATCAGGAAAAACTTACTCCTTGGCATTCCTTATTCATTCTGTTATTCCAGAAATACATCCAGCAATTATGAGCTCCCTGATGAGTTGTTTCATTTTGTGGTCAACAAACAAGCTTGTGAATGGGATGCCTGGTAGGGTGACCATGGCATTTCTTGCCATTGCGAGACTTTTCCTTGTTTGTCTTCAGTCTCTCGAGGCAGCATCAAGTTTTTGAAGATCACCTTCAATTGTATCAATGGTTGCTTTTGTACAGATATTCAATAACTGGGATTAAATATAACTATTAACGAGGTTCCACGACACCAAATAATGTTTTGCCTGAGAGGCAAAAACAAATCACGTGTAAGCGAACCACATACCCGCTTGGCGCTATTATGGGACGTGGGATGTAACGCTTACACACTTGCCCACACTTATGGGAAGTGGTATGGGACCCCTCCTCCCCCCCCCCCCCCCCAACACACACAGTTTTTGCCCCTCAGGATGGCTTGATGACGTCATTGGAACCTCGTCCTTTCAGTCTGAATTTGTGGCGGCAATTTTGAATTAAGAGATGGCTGTCGTTCTGCGTGACCTGAAAATGAATTCGGTCTAACTAAGACAATTTTGGCAAATTTATCTAAGGCGCTTACCACAGTATTACATGTTTTTCTATGGCCACCATCTTGAATTTCAAGATGGTGGCCTATCTAATGATCAACAATAGGAAACAGCTGTACTGGAACGTTGGACACCACAAGCATGTGCATTATTGAAAATTTGATGCTCCTACAATAATTGCAACATGAGATATGGGTAAAAACGCTATGGCGGCCATTTTGAATTTCAAGATGGCACCCTATAAATTGTATCAAAATAAGCCACAATAACAGAAAATGATATATCAGAGTGTCTGACATCACAAACCATGCAATTTGCACCAAATTTGAAGCTTCTACAATGCTCACTGTATGAGATATGGTTCAAAATACTGTTTGCTATGGCGGCCATTTTGAAATTCAAGATGGCAGCCTACAAATTGTATCAAAACAATCCACAATATCAGAAAAAAAAAATACCAGAGTGTCTGACATCACAACCATACATTTTGCACCAAATTTGAAGCTTCTACAATGCTCACTTAATGAGATATAGATGAAAATACAGTTTGCTATGGCGGCCATTTTGAAATTCAAAATGGCGGCTAAAGACGTGGTCGGAAAAAATGGAACCAAAGTTTTTTGGATTCAGCACCCCCAAATTGACAAAGTTAGCTAAAAAAATCAATTTTGGCACAAAAATCTCACGGGATTACATAGTAGCCTCTACTATAACGGTCAATCCCACAATTCCTCTCGGGTCAGTGGTCAGTGGTCAGTGGTCAGGGGAAGCCAGTGCAGCGTATGAGAGGAAAACGCACGCTCTATCTAATTGCAATAAAATTCGCTGATCTTCAGCTGGCGAAAACGATGTGCACACACACATTATAAACACAATACAGATTCAACCGTGAGATAGTAAGACAATATTGTGTTCTTTGGGCAGATTTCATGTTGTCACATTGCAGCTTGCAATGCTTACCTCAATATATGTGCCTTATTACTTATTCACGAATTTGGTGACTGGCAGAGAAAATAATTACCCACATTTTTTATGTGGGAGTAATCATTGTTCCCATGACAACCGGAAAGCATACTAGCAGTGGCGTATCTAGGGGGGGGGGGGGCAAGGGGGGCACGTGCCCCGGGCGCCACTCCTTGGGGGCGCAAAAAAAAAACCGAAGAAGAAGAAAAAAAAAGAAAAAAAAAAGAAAAAAAGAAAAAAGAAAAGAAGAAGAAGAAGAAACTCACCGGAAGGGGGGGGGGGGCAGAAAACCAAATAAAAAAAGATAAAAACAAAACATAACGATGACTCGGACAAAATGACAATGTTTATTGTGTTCACACAAGAATTCCATGTTATGTAAGCTGAAATACAATTTTCGGCTCGCTCGCTGCGCTCGCTCTCTAAATTTTATATAGAAGAAGGTAAGAACAAAATGTGATGATGAAGCGGACAAAATGACAATGTCTATTGTGTTCACACATGTCATTTTATATTTAGCAGGCAAAATGTTTCACTAAGCAGCGGCTGCAATTTCTTTCGTTCTGAAGCGATCGCCAATTGGATCAAAAGAAGGCGCCAACGGTTTCGAACATACGGGGGGGGGGGCGCCAAAAAAATCAAACAAGATAAGAAGAAAACGTAATGATGACGTGGAAATATACAAATTTCGGCTCACTCGCTCGTACTGATTTAGAGTATTTCTTCAAGCCCTCAGTTTGTTGGTAAAAATCGTTATCTGTAAGGCCGTCACTACATCTTGATTAGAATTGAAAGATTTGATAAGCAAAAAATGACAAGAGTTCCATGTTTTGTAAGCTGAAATACAAAAATTTTCGGCTCGCTCGCTGCGCTCGCTCGCAAAAATTTATCAAAACAAAATGGAGATAAGAACAAAACGTGATGATGATGACGTGGAAATATACAAATTTCGGCTCACTCGCTCGTACTAATTTAGAGTATTTCTTCAATTCCTTAGTTTGTTGGTAAAAATCGTTATCTATAAGGCCGTCACTATATCTTGATTAGAATTGTAAGATTTGATAAGCAAAAAATGACAAGAGTTCCATGTTTTGTAAGCTGAAATACAAAAATTTTCGGCTCGCTCGCCAAAATTTATCAAAACAAAAAGGAGATAAGAACAAAACGTGATGATGACGCGGAAATATACAAATTTCGGCTCACTCGCTCGTACTAATTCAGAGTATTTTTTCAAGTCTTCAGTTTGTTGGTAAAAATCGTTATCTATAAGACCGTCAATATACATTGTATCTTGATTAGAATTGTAAGATTTGATAAGCAAAAAATGACAAGAGTTCCATGTTTTGTAAGCTGAAATAAAAAAATTTTCGGCTCGCTCGCTGCGCTCGCTCGCCAAAATTTATCAAAATTAAAAAGGAGATAAGAACAAAACGTGATGATGACGAGGAAATATACAAATTTCGGCTCACTCGCGCGTACATGGGGGGGGGGGGGGGGCATTTCATGAAGCAATTTGTCAGATATTTCGTCTGACAAACTGTTAAAAGCTACTGAAATCCTTGCTTCTGATTGGCTGAAAGCAAATTTTGTCCGACAAGTTGTCGGACAAAATGCTTCATGAAATGCCCCTCTGATTTAGAATATTTTTTAAAGTACTCAGTTTGTTGGTATAGATAAATCGTTATCTATAAGGCCGTCACTATCTTGATTAATATTGTAAGATTTGATAAGCAAAAAATGACAAGAATTCCATGTTTTGTCAGCTGAAATACACAAATTTTCGGCTCGCTCGCTGCGCTCGCTCGCCAAAATTTATCAAAATTCATTACATTTAAATCACCCTCAAAAGACCCCTTTTAAGGGCTTGAAAAGCATATCATGTGGACTTTGCTTAAAGTCCCTACCGGGATGGGGTTGGGGTTGAACAAGAGTCTTTTTCAGAAATAAGGGGCGCAATTTTCGCGCTTGCCCCGGGCGCCGTTTTCCCTAGATACGCCACTGCATACTAGTGCAGCTACCAGTGTTATACCGCTAATAACAGGGGAGAGCTGCATTCGACACTGTATACACAGCTCGCTCCACGTACTGGACATCCTTCTGGGTGTTACAATATTGCACGCACGATTATGTTAAGTTCCACAAATTTTCACATTCGAATTTGAGCAACTAAATAACAAAAAGACACGATCAGTTGATATTTACGTCATACATCAATTTTCCATCACATCGTATCTGTTAATTTCATTAGATAGTCGAGAACCTTATCAAATTTCATTATGATCATTAATTTTGAGAGCTAGTTTGTACGTAACGCCTGCCTCTAAACCTCATTGGCTAAGTTCATAAACAATTTTGACGCTGTTCAAATTATTATTGCTCTCCTCTTTAATAGCGAAAGGGGTGTCGCTTGTCATCAAGGGGGGGGGGGGACAGTGGTGTTGTGGATAAGATTCTTGGTTTTGAAACAGAGGTCAAGGGTTCGAGTCCTGAGGAGTGCTTACGTCCTCTGACGTGAAATGTTTTTACCCATTGCACAATGTCCTCTCGGCGGCCCAGGTGTGGAAATGAGCACCTGCAATGCTGGGGGTTTATCATGATGACTGCGTCTTCTGGAAGGGCAGTGTTAAATGAAGACTAAGAAGTTATACCCTATCATGCCTATAGGTAAATAAGATTTCAATTAAATCCCTTGGCAAGACTGTTCTTTGATATATAGACTCAATGGATCGCATTTATTTATATTTACAGAATGTTAAACAACACTGAGGCACATTTCCGACATCTTTTATTAAATCTTTTTTCTTTTTCTTTTTTTGGTCTGCAGTGTGCACAGAGATTGCAGATCGTATAGTTCAACTTTGAACAAACATCAAATCATTGACTTTAGTCCCCATGTATCCTGCTGAGATACGCTCTATTAAACGCACCATTCATGACGACCACAGCGTACTCTATAATAGTAACCGATTCCACCAGACCCTGTCATGTTATCAGTGTCTTTATTATAGACAAATTGGCGTATCACTCGGGACAGAGGATCTTGTCTTGTGTGTGTGTGTGTGTGTGTGGGTGTGGGTGTGTGTGTCTTTCCAACCAACCGCAGTGTCAGGAAATATAAACTCTAAACAGGAAGAAACTGTGGGTAAATTTTCCCCGAATAGTCACGTTCATATGTCATGTCCGTTACACCCTGTACATTGCATGTGCCAGATTTCCCTAAATGATAACATCCATGTCACGTCCGTTTCCCAATGAGCTTATTACACCCTCTACATTGCATGTGCCAGATTTCCTCAATGTCTAAACATGGAGTATACGACAAATGTGTGCGAACTTCCTCCATAGTCTAGCGGATATAGACCACATATAGGGTGAATCATGCACATTATGGTAAAAGCACCATACTTGGTACACATGTACATGATGCCAATACAAGTCATTTCTGATATGGAAGCCACTCTGATTCTGCCTGTGGCGGCCGTGGCGGCCATTTTTCAAAATGGCCGCCATGTGATATAGCAATGCTGTGTATTTTGGAAACTATAAGTCCGATTGTCGTGATTCTTGTACCAAAGTATAGGTTTTGAGGGTCAAGGATTCCAATAGAATAATTTTTGAAAGGATAAAACCATGGCAACCTACTTATTGGCGGCCATTTTGAAAAAAATATGGCCACCATGCTAGATATAACATATCCTTAAAACGTATGGACAAAGGGTCATGACTCTGGTACCAACTTATATGTTTTGGGGGTCAAGGATTCTGATAAATTCAACTGTAAGTGAATATGAATCGTTTCATCCTACGTTTTGGCGGCCATTTTAATAAATATGGCTGCCATACAACAGATAATGAATATTGTATATCTTCGAACTCAAAAGATATATAATCCCGATTCAAGTGTAAAAGTATAGTTTTTGGGTGAAGGTTTTCAATATAATGATGTTTTAGCAAAGTGAATAGGTTCATCACATCCTTTGTTTTGGCGGCCATTTAATAAATATGGCCTCCCTCCAGTTAAACGTGGCTGCCGCTCTACATTCTATTCATATATCTTTAAAACCAATGGATGCATCTTCATGATTCTGGAACAAAAATATGTTTTTGAGATTCATTTATTTAAATGGATACATCTTTTCGTGTATACAACCATCGCATCCTATGTTTTGGCTGCCATTTTAAAACACGGCCACCGCAATATATACTTTACTGTACGTCTTTGAAACTAATTGGGGTCAATGATTTTAAACAAGCATTTGTTGATGAATAGAACTAACACATTTCGTTTTCATGTCCATTTTGATAAATATGACTGCTGCACTACATAGAGTATGCACACACACACACACACACACACACACACACACATTATATACAGTGTGGCCTAGAATTAACGGAAACGCGAGTTTTCGCAAATATCTGCACATTTGCATTACTTTGATGCCAAAATGAATGACATAGAGTTGTAGAGAATTTATCTAGAAGAAGAATGACACCAAAATCCCTCGATTTGGTTGAGTAGTTTTCATTCTACAGATGTTTTTGTAAAGACGGGTCGAGCGTAAATTTCTTAGCTCAATTCAACAAATTTCAGCATCGAACAAAAGCCACTGCCTTGGGAGACTAACAAAGAATCGAGGCCGCACATCACAATGTGGAATGTTTGAATAGGATTATTGTCGAAAATAGACCTTCAATTGTTGAGTAGTCTCCGTTGCTGAGCTTTGATAAACTAAAGTAAGAAATTAATGATTAACAAAAACATGTCTAGAAAGAAAAGTACTCAACCAAATTGGACAATTTCGTTTTGGTTTTGAAAAAATATTCGTTTCCATTTTCTGAGGGGCCAACCTGTAGTGTATATATTATATATACACCCTCACTTGCCATATGTATTGTCCCATTGACAAGAATCGTTCACCTATTATTGGTAAATGAACCTCCTATGTTGTTGCGGCGTTTAGTTCTTTATTGTTCATTGATTGTTGTTGATTGACCATACCTCTATCACATTCACTATTCAAGTAGGTATCGAACATCACATAAGTACAATTGTTGCATACCTAGAATACTAAAGATAATTATGTTGAATATCAAAGGTAGAATAAAATGGTGAGAATGGAAAAGAAGACTTTCCCCAAATTTTGGATGCATAGACAGGAGAGTACAATTAGTGTACTGTCATAGTTTCCAGCCACAAAGACATGATAATTGCAGTCTTATAAGACCTACTGATTTCTAAAGGTTTTTTTTCAGTTCTTGATCATTATTTCATAGTATGACCCTTGTCAAAACAGTTACACAACATTATAAGAAATCATATGAAGGAATCGAATTAGCTCTGACAATCCAAAACAATTATTGTTCCTGATCATCCATTGATGAGCGGTGATGAACGTGAATGCATATATAGATGCAGGTGCGCTTTAGAGAACTTCTTCAGTATTTCTACTGGTGCCGGTAAGTAAGATCGATTTACTGAATATTTTATTCTGCAGTTTTATCTTCCAATAATTATGAACCTAAAAATTTGTATTTCTTTGAGGTTTTCCTTAAATTCATAAATTAGCATAATTTTTCTTGTAAAGTGTAGTTTATATTTTGCTAGTAGACTCATGTGGAGCTGCAAATGACAATTAGATGTAAACCTATAAAGATGTATTGTATAATACCTATCATATTTGCCGGAGAGATGATGAACTACAACACCTAACCGCCTTAGGAGTTCCGCTCCGGATTTGGATAAGGTTTACTCCCTAGCCTTTGATTAACCAAAAAACTGCCCGCAAGGCAGCGGGAGACTCGTGGAGGGCGGGGACGTCTCTCTACCCGTACAGGACCAGAAGGACTTGCCCACTGCCACTATTTACTTTATCGTTTGATGTATGAGATTCAGTGTAGTTATAAGTATCAGAACAGCCTGGTCAATCATGGATTTTATAGACATACATGTAGTGTGTTTACATTTGATGTAAGTGACCCAAGAAGTTTTAGAAGTTTTCTCACACTTAGTGTCATGTTTCCAAAGAAAACAGATATACCATATTGGTTGGAAACTATGATTTTCATTCCATAGTCCAAGGACCAGAGAAAGCGAGAGTCTATATTTCTAGAAAATGTATAATCTTGATGAAAATGTACTTCAGACATGAAATTGTGAAGATCATGTTTTTCACATACACTGTACACACAGAAATCCTATAAAGGAAGTTGAGCATATTTTCCAAAATGCTTACAAAGTTAAATATGCCCAGATGTTCCACATTAGAATACTTAAAATGAGTGAACAAGTAATTGTTGACCCCTAAAACAAACGTTTACACCAGAATCAATCCACAATGGGCATCCCGCTTTCATAACACTCGTACGCTATTTATTAAATGGCCGTCAAAACAAAGGATGTGATGAACCTATTCACTTTGCTAAAACATCATTATATTGAAAACCTTCACCCCAAAACTATACTTTTACACTTGAATCATGATTATATATCTTTTGAGTTCGAAGATATGCAATATTCATTATCTGTTGTATGACAGCCATATTTATTAAAATGGCCGCCAAAACGTAGGATGAAACGATTCATATTCACTTACAGTTGAATTTATCAGAATCCTTGACCCCCAAAACATATAGGTTGGTACCAGAGTCATGACCCTTTGTCCATACGTTTTAAGGATATGTTATATCCAGCATGGTGGCCATATTTTTTCAAAATGGCCGCCAATAAGTAGGTTGCCATGGTTTTATCCTCTCAAAAATTATTTTATTGGAATCCTTGACCCTCAAAACTTATACTTTGGTACAAGAATCACGACAATCGGACTTACAGTTTCCAAAATACATAGCATTGCTATATCACATGGCGGCCATATTGAAAAATGGCCGCCACGGCCGCCAAAGGGAGAATCAGAGTGGCTTCCATATCAGAAATGACTTGTATTGGCATCATGTACATGTGTACCAAGTATGGTGCTTTTACCATAAAGTGCATGATTTTTTCTATATCCGCTGGACTGCTAAGCCAATTTCTCTGAACAGAGAAGTATGTACGGTGCGTTTATGGCTGTTTCCTTAATGTTCCAGCGTATCAGCCAGATATTCTCAGTTTCTTAGCACAAACATTTCCTGAATATATAGTCATATACATTGTATGTCTGTTTCCCAATACCAGTCTCATCACACCTTTATACGATGTTTGTCAATCAAAGCTGCATTGCCTGGCATTTGATGTTCGTCGTTACATTTTTAAATGATGTTTGTTAATCAGATTATTTTTTAAGCAGTGAGGGTTACGAACACCTTATATTTGGGGTTGGAAAGATTTGGGGTTTTCAGGTACACTGTACAAGTCAAGTATTCTCAATATTTTTTCACAAAGCTAACTTTGAGAGGATGGTTATCATTTGGGTTCATTCTTCGGGAACGGTGCCCCTTAATTGTTTCAGCCAATCTTCCCTGGGTTGTCTATTCTTCTTGTTTGATAACGAGCATGACAAGTGTAGGTATGTGGAGGGAGAAGAGTGGGGGTTATTTGTTTTATGATTGGGGATATTCAGGTATTTAGTGGAGGGTGTGGATGTGTTTTTCAGTTAGAGGTAATAGCTATGTAGTGGGATTTTGTATAGGTTTGTGGTAATATGATTTTTGTGTGTGTGTGGGGTGGGGTAAGATAGTTTGTGTTAGGAAGGGGAAGGGGGAAATGTAGGGCTAAAGGGGAGTTGGAAGTTTAAAGGACAAGTCCACCTTCATATACATGTGGATTGAGTGAATGCAACAATATTAGTAGAACACATCAGAGAAAGTTTGGGGAAAATCGGACAATCTGTTCAAAAGTTATGAATTTTTAAAGTATCTGCACAGTCACTGCTGGATGAGAAGACTACTGCAGTGTATGATGTCATATGCGTACAACGATATAAAGAAAATAAAAAGAGAATTTCACAAAACTTCACTTTTTGAATAGAGTGCACAATTCTTCGACTTGTTACTGACATATGTTAAGGGTAATACTATTCCCCCCTGCCTTCTGAAAGAGAGAAGTCAAGTGTTCTTTTGTTATGCGAGAAAAGTGAAAATATGTTGAATTTTCTTCATTCTTTCTTTATATCGTTGTACTCATGTGACATCACAAGCTATAGTAGTCTTCTCATCCAGCCTTGAGTGTGGAGAAACTTCAAAAATTCATAACTTTTGAACGGGTTGTCCAATTCTCGTCAAACTCTCACTGATGTGAGTGTTCTACTACTATTGCTCCATGCGCTCAACCCACATGTCTATGAAGGTGAACTTGTCCTTTAAGGTTGATAGGGTATTAGGTGTTTCGATGGTTTGAAGAATGCTGTTGTAAAGAGTGTTCATTTCTGTTTGTATAATGTGACCGCGTGCATCGCAAAACCACCGAAGAGTCGCACCCCTTGATTTTACGTGAGGACTCAAAAGAGGTGAAACGGGTCAACCAAGTCAATTTGGGGTTTTTCATATTTTCTGAAAGAGCTATTCTTCTTCTACATTATACCTGAGTTGGGGATCATAAGATGAGTGGAAAAGTGTGTTTTGAGCAATTTTTCTACACCCCTTTAATTGTAGAGTAGTGAGATCAGGTATGTCTTTGAGGCTCCTTTTCATTTCTTGAAAATCCTTTGCACACTCTTCACTTTCAACTCCAATAACTTTTAATGGTACTGCTCTGAAAGTTGGCATTGATAATGAACAGAATGTGTTAATAGAACATGTTCAATTTCAGCTTAGTCTGATAATCTCTTCATTATAAGAAATACATTGGGTTTGCATTTTTACTGAAATGGGAGGGTTTTAGATATTGCAAACTTGATTACTGTAATCTCACCCCCCCCCCCCCAGCGTATTGGTGTTTTCCCTTTTTTATCATAAACAACGGCGATACCTGATATCTCCTCTTGACAGTTAGGATTTTACAATGGGATTACAGTCATGACAGTGTATCATTTTGGATAGAGAATGGAGGAGATGGGACTGGTTGTGTTTAGGTAGTGAAATAGTGAAATTGTATTGGGTAGGGGTGGAAAGGAAAGAATAAGTATAATTATGTCGGGGTGAAGTGTTTTTCTTTGGGTAGTTATACCAATGTAGTATGTTTAGGAAGGGTAGTTAGGTCAGCTACGGAGAATTGTTTCGTGGATGGGTTTTAGTTTACATATAATGTACTTTCATTTTGTTTAGGCAATTGATGTACTGTTGCCACTTATATTTGTTATATTGAAACATGAAAATGTATAATTATTTCAATTATTTAAAAAAAAAACACTCTTATGTTGTACAGTGATACCAAAATGAATTGATTTTTTTTTTTTGGTATCATTTGATTGGAAGTGAATAGATATTACATGTTGTATTTGAAAAAAATTGCGGCTGGATCACACGGGATGGAAACGCGAAGGCGGACGGATATAAATGAATGCTTCTGAGCGACAAGGATTCAATCAGGATAAAGCAGACTGGCGTATTTCGCGTGGCGTCCACAAGACTTCGAAAAAAATACTGCCGCACTGCCACCTGGCAGCGAGACATTCACATTTTCATGAGACGACACGTAGAGAGAGGAAGGGAAGAAAAATTATGTCCGTGTGTTACTACTGCTAGACGGGTGCATTACAGATGCAGTGTTTCGGTTTTAATACCGAGAGACTCGCTCGAACAGGCGCCGTTTGTCGGGGGCAGTCGAAACGCCGCCAGGTTATGCTGGCGATTAGATTTGGGTGCAAGGGGGATGGATAAAGCGATAATCAACTTAGTCGAGGACCTGCGTATCCTGTTCTGAACGCGACACTGACACTTTGGCCCCTATGACTATAATACTGTTTGCAGTAGTCTATACAACGCGTCCAGGTGAGCTGCTGGCGAGGGATGTATCGTGTGAAGACACAATGTGAACTGATTGATAGACTAGTTCAGCTATAACCAGCTTATTTTCATGGTTGCACATCTCGCGATATGAGCTGAGGTGACAACTGTGATTTCTATCAAAGAGAGAGTGAAAATTCAAACACAGGATAGATGAGAGAGAGAGAGAGAGAGAGAGAGAAATAGATAGAAAGAAGGAGCTAAAGAGTGAGGGAGAGGGAGACAGATCGATCTAAAATATGAGAGAGGAAAGGTATATTAGATCAGGAGCGGAGACGTCAAACGTATTTACACATCACATCAAGCAGTGTCAAGGGTGGCTGAACGTATTTGCCTGTTGTTGTTGTTGTTGTTGTTGTTGTTGTTGTTTGTGCATAGCTTTTGTTCTGTTTTGTTTTGTTTTCTCTTGCTTTTATTTTGGCTCCGGCAAAGGAAAAGGGTACTATGATGCAATAACCTTTAAAGTGATCTTGTAAGTACTATCTATTTTTATGTATACATTAGATATCAATCCATGCTTATTTCTATATCATATTCATTTACAGTAAATATGCATTTTTCTAGAAACAGTCTTACTTCTCTCAACTTTTCGTGAATAAATGGGGAGCGGAGTATCGTAGAGATTTTTTTTTTTCGAAAAGCAAGCCTCAAGCAAAATAGAAGGTATTAGGGCAGGGAATCGTTGCGGAAGGAGAATAGGGACCCTCGCAGAATGAGTATGTCAAATTTTACTTGTTTTCGGAGCACTGATAATCTAACAGGTATAATCAATAGTAAAATCAAATTTCCCAACAAACATTGTATAGTCAACACAATGTTGGTAAATACTTCAAATTCTAGGCTTATCTTTACTGGGTCACATCTAACAATAGCAATGATAATATTCTATTTCATAATTGATGAACAATGTAAAACTGGATAGCGTGACAACATTTTTAGAATGTACATCTCGCAAAACAGAAAACACACACGAAGAACACAAAAAAAAACTAAACAGACTAATACAGAGTCGCAGAGAAAATGAGGGGTGATGCTCGTTATTCCGAAACATGCAAATTTCGTTAATCCGAATATGAGAAAGGGTTTGTTTAGTCTAAAATATTTGTGCCGTTATTCCGAAGATTCGTTATTCCGTAGATTCGTAATTCCGGAAATGAAATAAGATTCTTTATTCCGAAAATTCGTTAATCCGAAAATTAAATAAGGGTTGTTAATCCGAAAATGCAAAGACAATGCACACTAACAGCCCTTATTTCGTTTCGGATGAACGAAACTTCGGAGTGAAGAACCCTACTTTATTTTCGAAATTACGAACCTTATTTCATTTTTCGGAATTACGCACTTTCGGAATAACGAACTTTTTTTTCACCTTTTTCGGATGGACGAACCTTCGGAATAAGACGCTGTAATCAAAGTGATTAAGAGCCACTACGTTATACACAGCGGTGTCTGTGGCAGCAGTGCCCCTTGTATCGGGGCGTTGACCTCGCTTTACGGGTGTCGCTATTAAAGCTGACTGATGACGGGATGTTCATACACAATACATGAAAACTCTAGTAACTAGAGTTTTCATGTATTGTGTATGATATAGTTACATTCCATGATACGTAAATACGGATTTGCATAGGCATTTGTGAGTATGTATGTGTTGTCACGATTTTAGGATGACAGAAATTGGTTTCGTAATGCAAGAAAACGGACTGAGCGAGTTCTGAAAATGTGCACTTACGGTTTCATACACTAAGGTCCCAGGATAGGCCTACCTCTATTATCTATCGTGTGTCCTTTGGCGATGATATATTTGATTTGATTTGATTTATTGATTCCTGTATTATCACTGTACATGAACATACATGTACATGTATATATACATACATTGTTGGAGCCATACATATGCATAAACATCAGTTGCTAACAAAATATTTTTTCTTCGTTGCCTTTACACAATGTACAGCAGAAACATATCAGCAATACAACCGTACAATGAATAATACAGTAGAGCTACAGCTTTAAGCGTGGCTTGATTTGCGTGCAGCCCTCGTACATAATACACATAGAAAAAGATAGGAGGGAGGGATGACTTGCGTAGAGATAGGATAGTAGAAAGGAGAAAGGGAAAGGAGAGGTTTGTCTGCTTTCACTAAAAGCTTACACAAAGTTAGTTCACCTGGATCACTGATCAGTAAGGCATGACAAAATATTTCTCACCGAGGTACATGTGAACAGTTACAGTTCATGGTTGGTTACATGATTACATAATACAGATTACATAATAAATGAAATGCGGCGATATTTCTACGAAGGAATTTCGTGTATTATACACGAACAATGACAACGAAATTACTGATATCGAAAGAGTAACATTGTTTTTACAACTTTCCTAAAAGAATACAAGTTAAACTTCGAATTTCAGAAGGGAGAGAGTTCCAAACATCGCGTCCGGTGTGTCTGATAGATTTCATAGCCATCACTATTTTAGGATTATATAAATGAGATTTATCAGATTGTCTCGTGGGATAAGAATGTACATGTCCTTGTTTAACTGAAATAGTGAGAAGAAAGAAGATGGCAACTTACCATTATGTAAACGAAACATAAAGAGTGAATTTTGCACCCAAAAAAAATTAATATCATTTACCTTGAGTGTTTTTAATTCTGCGAATAAAGGATCTGAATGGTCTCGATAACCCGAGTTGGTGCATATATGTATAGCTTTCTTTTATGGAAGTAATATATTATCATTGTGACTTTTTGAAGTTGCCTATACAATGTTGCAATATGAAATGTACGATAATATCAATGAGTTATATATATATATATATATATATATATATATATATATATATATATATATATATATATGCAGGGGACAAGGGTGTTGATGTTACGCTATGTCTTGTCATCTTATGTTATTATATCATTTCGTTTTCAGTGCTCGCAACTCTGAAATGGGAGATGTAATCAACATCAAATAGCTAATAAATACATAAATAATAAGTGTTCATCCCTGTAAGGAAGCTCAATGTCCACTTGGATCTATTATACTCGTTCACCCGTACATCACTCTCCCCATCTATTACAACGATGTGCATCTTCGTCGAATACAGTAATAAATTATGATACACTGACGCACAAATAGAATTTCACCACGTTTAATGGCAGCAATCACTGCGGAAATATGATTCTATTTCAAGAGGTCTTCAAATTTTCTTCAAATTTTAACTTTGTACCTATTCTGCTTGTTATCATAATACTGTTCTTTAATTCTGGGGAAACAGGAAGCACATCAGGGAGTTTGCTAAACACGCGTCATCTCGCCAATCCATTTATGAGTACTGAAGAACGGCGTAACGATCCCTGAAGTTTCCCCATTTACATCACCATGGCGAAAATTATGGTGCTGTAATGAGAAGATATGTTTTTCTCATCGTGATATTGCATTCTGTCGGATCGCTTTAGGGGGAAAATGAAATGCGGCGCGCTCGCCCTTTCCACGCTGGACGATGCCACGCAATGAATCTGATCTCCTGGGAATTTTGCAGACTACTCGATCTCTGTTTTTTAGGAGGTCAGCGCACTTTGTCTCCGTGTCGAGTGGCTATAGAAGAAGTAGACTTCGAGCAAGGAGGCACCATCATTGACTATGGCGCGCCTTTATAGTAGGCCCTACCTCCTTGCTTCAAGGAGTGTACGATGTATACGGGATAATGCGTGATCATTATACTGAGCAAACATGCTCAGAAAACCAGTTTGTGGAGTGATCATGTGCGTGTTCCAAGCAGATTTTGCTCTTTTTTTTATTTGGGAGGTGTTTTGAATGCGAAATCAGGCCGACTCGTGTCTGAACGATAAATTGACAGGGGCGGATTCGGTTGAAAAGAGGGCAACGCAATTCATAGACCGAGCCTCCCATTCATCCTTCGCTGATTCATCCCCGATGAGAGTTGGTCTGTATAAGGACATTCCCATTTCGGGATAAACAGATACTGAAATAAATAGCTGTAATTTGTGATCTGCTACTCATGGTCCACAAGGGAATCGTGCAATTACATAAGCAGTGTTTACGCGTGACCTAGGCATGGGACGTGTAATTGCCTACTTTCCAAATTAGATCGTCGTCGGCACAATAATGGAGTCTTTTCTGATTTGTGTTCCGTGATATCTTTGGTTTGCGTGTCTGCCTGTGTATCTCACTGTGTACTCTTGTTGCTGATGTATATTGTGTGAATATGTACGTTGTGTGTGTTAATGTGAGTTATAAAATGGGTTCAAGAAATGCAGCCAATTGGAAGCGCTGAAATGAGTCACGTGTGCGTGCATTAATTTCTCACTAACATGCACGGCCTGACGTCACAATGTTTACACTAGCAGTGCGCACTCAATCAGTTGTTACAAGTGCGTCGCGCGCTACTATACGCGCTGTCAATCCTGTAAACAACTTCTAGTTCGGGCTGCCGGCCGACCTTTCTTGTGTGCATAACATGTGGCGTACGTATACTCTTATACGCACAGTACTTATATGTGCGGGATTTCCGAGTGCGACGTGCGTAAATGTTTGGGACGAACATCTTCGGACATCTTGACTCTTGAGCGAGTGCTACATGTAGCTGACTGGTATTGACCCACAAAGGTACGTAGCTGACTGGTATTGACCCACAAAGGTACGTAGCTGAAAACAAAGGTGCTGTTAGTTTTCGACCCATTTTATAAAACAAATGATGCACAGGATTATTTCGTGTTTGCGCCTCGTGCATGTTGCACCATTGTCAATACTCTCGAGTGCGCCGCACCTTCACTAACGCACTCTATCCCATACATCATTTGTATATTGGTGTAGGTGGTTAGGCATGACATACTGTTGTAAGACAACCAACAAAAGAAATTCCTGAGCATAATATTCCCACAGGTAGTTAAGCGTAGGCCTAAACAATGGTCCCACAACTGCAAACAATAGATTTTGGCTTTACGTTTGTGGGACAACTTAATGTGGGTGTCCTACAAGAGTATGCTGTGACAAGAATGTGTGTGCTTGTGCGTGTATATGATCTGTGCGTAAGAAATTCCCATGCACATCCCATGTTTGCGTCTTAGCGGAGAATTGAACATCGGTAACATCATCCCAGTCCAGGAAGGCACACTTAAGGCTTGTGCTTTGTCTTCAGTTTCTGCTGCAAAAATCTGCGCTAAACTATAAAGCCGGGGAAGTCTTCCCATAAATGGCATTTCGGGTTGTTGAGCGGGAAGCTACACAAAACGAGCACACCATTATCGAATGTGCATGCCTCGCTTCGTCTTCATGATTATACAATACAACAACAATATAACAACAGAGGGGGGGGGGGGGAAACTATGCAGCACGTATGCAAAAAGCAAGCAGGGAAGATCTAAATTTAGATGATTAAACATGAGACAAGCTATATTCTATTTTTACGGGGATGATAGCTGCAACAAGATAACCATAATGTTTATGTTAGATAGTTAGGCGACATTGGTTGGTTTTATGGCAGGAGCTAAAATCATTAGCCATGTTTCTGTTATAAGAGATTGTATGTAGGCATAAAGTGACGTCTGTTGGTTTAGCATGATACTCAACAGCTCTCATTCTAAAACACGACAAGGGATTTTTGTCATTCAATGCCAGTAAGATTGAATGTGACAGGGGTTTCCATTATTGCAAGCTAAAACCAATCCAATTGCTTAGAATTGTCCAAGAATCGGTGGGGCACTTTAGCATAGCTATAGTGGACAAGACCATTGTCATTATACATTGACTCGTATTGTTATTATTGCTAGAATGACAACGGCTCATCCGCTTGCAGCATGTGGCTTATCCGACCCCCAAACCTGCATAAGAGAAGAATTTGCTATATCCCTGTATATTTGTATTTTTTGTATTTCTTTTTTACCCTCTATGTTTTGGTCATTAATTTGGTGTACCCGTGCTCCTCATCTCAATCTGTAGCTCGATTTTAACTGGGACCTACGCTCATCACGCTTGCTTTTAAGTAGGCTCCTCCATAATTATTTCTTTTGCATTCATTCTCAGATTTCAAATTTCATAGATCGACCACTATGTTTTATATGTTTGCAATATTCTATGTATGTCTTCCAGCTGGATATCATGTAGGCCCTATTTCATTTTGTAATATTATGCCTCCTAGGATATCACGCATTATTTAAGTTTGTTATATTTGTTGTATTTTTTTCATTGAGAAATATGAAAATGAGATTGAAATTGAATTAAAATTGAAGACTTCGCTTTCAATCCGGGGTCCCGAGTTCGAATCCCGTCAAGTGTCTGTACGTCCTTGGACAAGATGTTTTACCCTAGACATCCATCTTGCCCAAGGTGTATGACATTTTTACTAACTAGTAAGCATTTAATACAAGAATGATAATAATAATGATAATAATAATAATAATAATAATAATAATAATAATAATAATAATAATATTAATAATGATGATAATAATGATAATTATTATTATTAGTAGTAGTAGTAGTAGTAGTATTGTTATAATTGTTATTATTATCATTATTATTCCGATTTGAATAATTATTAATATAACTATTATTACTATTATTATCATCATCATCATATCATACCAGACTCTTGAAACGTATTTCGTTGTTTTATTTCGTTTAAGGGTTTGCTAGTGTTTCCTTGGCAACTCTGACATGTTTCTGAATAATTTAGAAAAAGACAACAACGACAACCAGTCTCTTAATTTCTAGTTATTCTGCAGGAAAGGAAAACTCGGGGGAAGAAAAGCAAAAAGGCAAAAACAAGAAAAACCAAAACAAAGAATTCACAGACAATGACGTCGTCGAGTCTTGTAATCGCACACTCGGCTTGCTCAGTGCAATATACCGGTGGCTGTCTCTCCGACCAGAACACTGTATACATAGAAGAAAATATTATCAGTGGCGTCTAGCTGTGAGACTGATTTTGATCTATAGCAAAACATTTCTTCTCATTTTTCCTTTTTTTCCCCCAAAAATCAGGTAAATGAATACCTGCGTGCCGCACGCATGGGAAGCATGAACGTACGGCAACTATGCCGCTAATTTATGGGGTTACGAAATTTGTCTTATTGATCGTTGACGAACGTGGCCTTGGTCGTGGAAATCGGGCTAATGGCGCAAAACTTGAGCGTATCATGCTGCGTTCCAGTTTCACCGCCGAACACACTGTGAAGAAGGTACGATACACACCAAAATGTAGAACTTCTAATTCCATCTTTGTATGTGCGTTCACACAGTGCACGTTGCGTGCGCAAGTATTCAAACGTCTGCTCGTTCTTGCATTCCAATTTTATTTTTCTATCAATGCATTTCCGCTAAGCTACCCCCTCCCTCCCTCCCCATATCTTCTCAATTCGTCGTTATCATGATGATTTGCATAATTATTATAATTAACCAATTATCTGAAGACAAGGGATTGACTCAAATCTGAATAAGTAGATATGATTCGCTGTTCAGATGTCATCGTGCACATCATATCAGGCTAGGTAGGCTCATTAAAAGAAAGGCAATCCTTTCACGCGAAAATTTTACGACTTACAAAGTCACAAAGTACATAGTCATATATGATTTACCTGCTTTGATTATCTTGCGTTATTAGGCCCTACATCTATGGGTTGCCATTTCAATTCAGTTTGATTCATAATACACGGCAATAAAGTTGTTTTAAACATACCATGATATCATCACGCGTTGTCTACCAACACAAAAGAATGGCATCTATGTGGTATATAAATATGCCACACACGTCACAAAAGGAAAGAACGTCGTTTTATTGCTTTGGTCGGAGTGAGGATGGCGAAAAGACTTCTGAACAGCAAACTAAATAATCATGTCTGCGGATCGGAGAGAGGGTTACGTGAGCAATCGAAAAGTAGCAAAAGTAACAAAACTGTAGCAAAACTAAATTGAACACAATATTTCTTCTTCAGAAAAAGACTCTTCGTATATGCACATATTCAAATTTCTTGGCTCACACTGATCCCATATTTCATCGCCTAAAAACTCTTAAGGCCCATGATATACATTTGTACCTAACTGCCATATCTATGTATAAACACACTCGAAATTTATTACCATTTTTTCATAATGCCCTAGTAACCAATGACCATATTCACTCATACCCTACCCGTCGTTCCCATGATTTTCATTTAAGTAAAAGCTTTTACTTGCTCAAAAGTCGATTGGACATCACGGTCCGGATACATGGAACACTCTTCTTGAGGAGTTGAAACAGTGTGCCTCCTTGTTTTCATCCAAAGCAAACTGAAAGAAGCACATTTTATTACAGTATACTTCAAATACGAACTAAAAACAAATAATTCATATGACTAATGTTGGTCTCCCGATAGCAACATTGCACATCATTCCCTCTTCCAGCAAACCAATTCTATTATTCTAAATTCCAGCCTATCTGCCCTTGTGCACTTTCCAAGCACTTGCACGCACATTCACCCCATCACACGTCAGAGTTTATTTTCCCTTGCTATCTTCGCAGCAGAATTTGTATTGTTACGAATCTAGTACGTCCCTACCTTTTCCTCGGGCCGGCCATCTTTTCAAGCAATGCTTACAATGGCGGCCCTCTGCATAATTGCTTCTCAACTACAATTGTTATTGTAATCCCTGCTGCATAGACATGCATACTGTATATTATATCATTAATTTTCTATT
Source organism: Diadema antillarum (assembly GCF_040938485.1). NCBI lineage: Eukaryota > Metazoa > Echinodermata > Echinoidea > Diadematoida > Diadematidae > Diadema > Diadema antillarum. The sequence continues at coordinate 176,882 of NW_027272237.1, read as the reverse complement.
ATATTGTTGTTTATGCAAGTCAAACGACTCTGTTTTAAATTTACTTTGTATATTTCCCACATGTTCATGATTATGTAACTTATGTATTGATTTGCAGAAAATAAAGTATCTAACAAACAAACAAACAAAACATCCAGCTCTTGGGTGAATTCATTTCTCATTCATCCTCCTGAGTTCATCCCTCCTTCACAGTTCTTCACTCATCCGTCACTAGGGAGACACCTTTCATCAAACATTTTGAAGTTCAGTTCTCAGGATTTGATATAAGTATTTTTGGATAACTGCAATGTAAGCAGACTGTGAGTGTAAGAAGATACGCCATGATTGAAAGCATTGTCATTTCCTATGATACTTTTCACAAACACCCTTATCTACACCTCCCTTGTAATTATGAATAATAATGATAACAATAATGATAATAATAATAATAACGATAATAATAATGATAATAATAATAATAATAATAATAATAATAATAATAATAATAATAATAACAAGGTCTTATATACCAAGGGTTGTCTCTTCAGTGTTACCACTGCTCTACCAGAGGGCCCTGCAATAACTATTACCCTATTAGCGTTGCCAGGTACCCATTTATACACCTGGGTCGAGAGGGACATGGTGGGTAAAAGCATCTTGTCCAAGGACGTAAGCACTGGGCGGGATTCGAACTTGGGTCCTCCGATCGGGAGTCGGGAGTCTTATCCACTATGCCACAACGCCCCCACACTGCTAACATTATCATTATTGTCATTATACCCACATGTCTTCATTATTATCACGCTCTTTTCAAATGTCATTTCTTTGACACGCCCATCTTAGACGCCGAAATCCTGCTTGTGGAAGTTGGCCCGAAATTCTCTTGAGACCCACCCGCCTTGCTATATGAATTGATACGACTGTCGTCTGCAGCACAGCTTCCAGCAGCAGAGAGTAATAAATTTGACAATTTGGCCGAAAAAAAAAATGATTTGCCACTAAGCATTCACGTTATCCCGAAACACCGATGCAAACGAAGAAGGGGCATAAACAGTAAGCCAAGACAGACTTTACACACCTGTCTCCCAACTAAAACTGCCACTAGAAATTCTCGGCAAGTTAAGCCACATCGATAATTCGACGCGCTTCCTTTATTTTTATTTCATTTATTCATTCATGTTCTTTTTTATTGCTTCTCACAAAGTCTTTTCATTCGTCGTCAACTAAAATCGATGGTTTCCTCCCCCGACTACAACGCAGGTGGTGGTTAGCATGCCGATTTACGATAATCAAAATTTTTATATTTCAAAGGTCCGGAACATTTCAATCATTGTCGTGTTCCGATCCATACGGGTCTTTCCTATCAGCAAAAAAAAAAAAAAAAAATGACAATAATAATCATCTCATACATCAATGCTATATCATGTAGACTCATACAAAGATAGCGCGTCTTCTATAACGCGCTCAAATAGATGGTCATTGCATAGAATGATGAAGAGGGATTTTTGCCGCTGTTTGTATATTCTCATCTATAAATCGAGCAGAGAGCGTTTGATATACTAATTACGACATCTCTCTGCGACTCGGGAAAATGCACCTGCCTTTGACAGTCTCCAGGTAACTCTGTGTTTGGATCTAACAGAGCTGAATGATTACTGCTCGAGTCCACGTGCCTCCATTATAATTTTGACCTCGAGTCGTCTGCGTTTCCATTTGGCCAACTGGCGCGCTCGATATCAACGAAATTTGGCTCTTTCGCTTTGATTTGACTGAAACATGTTGGACACACTGATTCCTTCTGTGGGTAAAAACACCAAAATACAATTTGCGAGGAATATCAATATTCAGTTTCCCGTATCATCATGAATAATTCCAACGGATCGCATCTCATTTCTTTTTATATGATTTACGAAAGATTACCGTATTATGTCCGCACGTTAAGCCTCACTTTTTCAGTTGATCCTTCATTATCAACTTTGACATAACTTTGGCTTTACTGACAGAAAATGAATAAATAAATGAATGAATGGATGAATGAATAGATAATTAAATAAATGAATAAATAAATAAATAAATAAATAACTAAATAAATACATTAATTAATTAATCAATCAATCAATAAATGATGCATTGAAATACACTTCTACTGTTAGTGCCGTGTTGTTAACTGACAAGTATCCTGCAGCCCTGTATACTCTAGTGGTGTTCTGATGAAACACGGACTACTTCTGAATAGATGTTAATTGAAATGAATTGAATGAAATTGAATTGAATTGAATTGAATTGATTTGAATTGAATTGAATTGAATTGAAATGAATTGAACTGAACTGAATTGGATGATACTTGAACTATAGTTTTCAGGAATATACGGTGGAACATTTACGAGGAAGTCATCACTTTTCACTCTGCTTGCATTTTGAAATTATCATTAAAAAGGAAAAAGATATTAGAAACATATAGCCTATGCCCTGTACGACGTACTTATGGGAATCTTTCCCGGGAGACACGATGGAAATCCCGCACGAAAAGCCGTTTGTAGTCATCGATTTCACGCACGAAACATACGTGGCGGCAAGACGTTTCAAGCAGTATGAAATCACACCCGACAAATTCCTGAGTGGAACCAAAGATGAAGTTCATGTAGCTGGCAAGATAGTCATGAAACCGTAGTCTGACTTTCAGACTTTCGTTATTACTTCATCTTCATGATAACGACAAGGTTACATAAATCTTCCTCTAATTTTTTTTTTTTTTAAAGTGTGAAAACATTATAAGAAGACAATTTTTGTCATGCTTTACAGGGCCAAAAACTGAAGTAAAAATTACTCCCACGGTTATACATGCCGTTGATATGCATCTTGCGTTTTATGGAGAAGAGAGAAAATTTCGCTGCTTCGCATATAGCTTTGTTTTTCTCGCTTGTCAGGACAACGTCCAAAGCATATCTAAAATTTATTGCAAACCTATCAACAAAATTACGTCGTTGTTTACTGACAAGGCTATACTAGCATTTGGCCTTCTGGTAACACTATAACAGCAAGAGAGAATAAAAAAAACCCAGAAAGGACAAACCCACTATGATGTGCCGCCATATCGTGATAAAGGTGTACACTCACACAATACTAATGGCCTCTTCTCGAGGACACTTTATTATCATACAGGATGCTGATGGGATGACTACATCGGACAGAGATCGGATAACCCATGTTGTATGAGGCACTAAGTAATGGCAGTCTATACTTAAATCAAGTTTTAACACGCCGCATTTTCCTATACATCAGTTTGTTTGTTTGTTTGTTTTGTTTATTTGTTTGTGTGGGGTTTTTATGGGGGGGGGGGGGGTTGTCAAGAATCATCCTGGAACTGATTTCTTAAATATGAATCAAAAGATTCCCCTTATAGATTAATGAGCACCAAAGTGCTTATGACGGCCACAAATGCAACAAAACACCGACCATTCTGGAATCAGTATAGCTCGTCACGCCATCTGCCGGACTAAACATGGAGGATTTTAAAGAAATAGGATACTATGCAGACGTAGAATTTCTCTGACTTTTCAAGAAATATAAACTTCAATCGGGTAAAAGGAGGAAAGCAGGTTTAGGAGTCGATGACAATGACGACAGATAAAGAAATTATTCTCGGAACATAATGCACACCGACGTTCTATATAATCATGCCCTTCATATATTTGTAGAATATTGTATCTGTATAGATCCAACAGTATAGGTCGAGTTGAAAGAAAAATCCATTAACGACCTGACGCAAAAATTCTGCATTTACGAAATATTGGTAATAATGAAATTCTCATAGTCATAAAGCATCTGCATTATTCTATAAACTGTTTTTGTTCAAAAGACTTGATTACAAGCCGCACAGCGAGTAAGAGAGAAGCCAGTACGCTTAGAAAATCATTCCTATATTTATCAGCTTCATCATCCCTATAGGAATTACCATTAATTTTCTGCATCTGAAGTATCTTTGTGAAGGTCGTGTTATGCAATATTATGCAATATCAGGTTTTTCAAGAACAGTCAACCTACAAACGCTCTGAGGGAAAATGATAATCACAATCATAGCAGCAACTGTCTCCATGGAATTTTTCCACAATATAGGCCTACCATTCAAAGAGCCACCCAGAATGACAAAAAAAAGCACTTAGGACACCCCACACTGATGGCAGCATCGCATTTATAGCGACAATGTTGTAAATAGGACGGTGCTCAAACGCTGCGTGTCCGTTATAAGCTATAAGAGTGTTCTAAATGGTTTATGATATTGAGAATGGCAAAAACAATAATGATAATCAAAATTAGAATTGTAAATAATATGATAATAATCGTAATCTTTAGTTTTATTAGACAGTACAGTGTATGTGAAAGTACTGTACCCTGAATTGTATATAGTTCTCATTTGCACCCATACAAACACACATACATCATCATCTCTCTCTCTCTCTCTCTTTCTCTCGCACACATACAAACACGCACACACACACACGCACACACACATAATATATATATATGTATATATATATATATATATATATATATATATATATATATATATATAAAATATACATACATGTATTTCATTCATTTCCCTATGTGCATACATAGCAATCATGACGTCAAAGTGTTTGATAACGTTTTTCATGCTTTTTTTTCTATTCTAATTGTATCGTTTATTACGTGTAAATCCGAACTAAACACATTCATAAATCTAAGAATCATCATAAACTGTAGTCATTATCGGCTTTATTCTTGCTGTCAGCTTGTCAAATCATTCCTTGTCTCCATGAATTCACGAGATGTGGACAAACCGTCATTTTACATAAATTCCACGTCCATTATTATCATTCTGTGGGTGACGTTGCTATGCCCATATATCCTCCAAACGACCGATCTTCATCGCTGCTAACTTTGTGATATTGTCTTTCTGTTTCATTCTATCCCCCCTCCCTCTATCTATCTATGTGTGTGTGTGTGTGTGTGTGTGTGTGTGTGTGTTCACAACATTACACACTGCGATGAGTTAGCCCTGTGTTCAATTTGACGTGAAAGCGGTGCACAATGACGCATCCTGGTGTTCCTTCCCCATGATTGTGTATGAGTCAGTGTGAGGCGAATATTATCGCCACCATGCATGTATACACGACGTATTGTGTGGCGTCATGAAGTTGTGTGGGATACGCGGCAAAAAATGCTGCGTTGGAATGCAAACTTTGCTGTAGTGTTAGACATTAATGTGTAGCGCCCGCAAAGACTTTGTGTCACGTGGTCAGTCAGCATTGTATTATATCGGACCAAAATCAAATTGGCTTTGTGTGTGTGTGTGTGTGTGTGTGTGTACTTGAACACTCAAGTAGAATGATGCAAGTGTGCCCCTTTGGACGAGAAACATTATGTTTCGTATATTCATGTGGAATTCAAGTTGAGTTTAATTGGAATGTATAACAAATAAAGATTGAAATCAAAATAAAAACAAAAATTTGGGAAAACAAAAAAGCGTGTGTGTGATTTGTCATCAAAGTTTCCTCCGGTGACATTCAAATCAGTCAGTCATTACAGCACACTAATGCCGAAAAAAAAAGTTCGAACATCGCACTGCATACATCTTTGCCAAGGAGATCATAAGACGAAAAAAAGGAGAAATACTTCCTTTCAAAACTTTCTGAACACCCTTTAACGTGTTTTCTAGCCATTTGCTTGTGATTGGAATATGAAATGAGTTACACTTACAATACACGGAGGCAATTATTGGCTAATGTGTGCATATAAAACAGTAAATGGCCAGAAGGCAAGGAACTCTACACACCATAATCCTTAAAAATTCCACCAAATGGCATCCCATTCCTTTCTAATTCCTCCGCAGAGGATTTTCAGCTGAAATTTCGCACGATCACCCTGCCCTGATAGACTCACGACATCCAATTTTGTTGTCGCCAATCATTAGCAGCTCCCCAAGGTGCAATATGAAAATGGCCAACAGGTACGCGCAATTTGCAAAATTAGCATGCAAATCGCTATACCAATGTGCTACCATCCAGTGGGAATGGCGGTGAAGATACCATCATCATCATACATACAGAGCTAGTTTAGTTGCTCATTCATTTGGCGTGTCCAAGGCGATAATTCCAAATTGAAAGTACTCTGTCTTCACCGTGTTTTTTCCTCTTTTTCATGGGTTTCATTGGCTGACAATGTGTCTGAATTCTGATGACAATACTGATGCGATAAAAGAGAATCGTTTTTAAAATTGTACATATAAGATTGTTGACAACGTGCGAAGTATATGTGTACACGATAATATAATCTTAGTGAATCAACATCATAGTAGCAATAATTTCTTCAAAGATTATCCAAAGCACTAACTATACAAACCGATGATGTCTTGGTGTATTTCTGTTCACTCTTCCTCTCTTCCTCTCTCAGATCCCTCTAGTCTCTCTCCCTCCCTCCCTCTCTCTCTCTCTCTCTCTCTCTCTCTCATATATATATCTCTTTATCTTTTTTTTATCACACATACACACACACGCATATAATATATATATATATATATATATATATATATATATATATATATATATAGTGTGAGATATCACTCATAGGGAATGAATGTGTCTTCAGAGATTTCCAAAAATACTTGACCAATGGGAATCGCATGGCAGCAACATATGTACAGTATCAGTTTTTTGGTGACAAGCAAGTGAGCTTTAAAAACGGTGAAAATGAAATACAGAAGCACGAGATACAACTCTTTGTGCTAAGGTATAATCTGCCACCAGTTCTATATCTTAACAGACTGTAATGAACCTTCCCCCCCCCCCCCCTTTTTTTTTCGCGAGCTAATATCGGTACATTCGGATGTAGCTTGAACAAACCAATGCCAAAAGAGTTGAGCAAAGTAGTTCATCAACACAAAATAAGAAAAAAAAATGGTTTCGTTCGACAGTTAGTAGGCATACTGATGATAGATAACGACGAAACACTATAGCCCGAGTAAGATGTGAAATCTGTCAGCTAACATGCATCAGTATGATTTTGCATGATTAGAGGATAAGTCTAGTGGTCTGTCTGGTTTTGCAAAGAGAAAAGAAAACATGTTTTTGCGTTTCAACTCACCTCAAGTTCAGTTGATACACTGACGAGTGCGGGAGGGGAATTGAGCAGACGACTACAGCTTTTCCTCCCCTAGCCTCCCGGAGTTCCCTCGGGCCGGACTCCCGCTGCCGGGCTGGTGTACGTCAAGCGTATACTGTATGTGGCCCTGGATTGCTTGTACTCTGTGAAGTATGCAGGAGACCAATCAATCCCAAAATGCTTGTTTCAATGCAACGCGGCCGCCCAATCACAAGTTGATTACTAAAGGCTGAAGCCTGTCTAATTACGAAGTTGCTCGCGCGTGCCGTTCATTTGCCACCATGCATTGTCTCTCAGCTGCACATCTTGTGCCATTTCAAATCTCCCCAACTCTCGGCAGGTCGCACGCCGTTCCCCCGCCTATCTCTCCCTCATATCTCTCTCGCGCATGACTAACCTTTCTGCCCGAGAGACAACAACTTCTATGAAGGGATAACTGTGAGGGCGTCCGTTTTATCAATACGCGTCTATATTCTACAAGCAATTTAGAAACACAACTATATGACATATGCCGAAAACGACCAACACGCGCTATTCACGCAAACTCTACGCCTGATTGGTACAGCATGTGCCACACTATACATCACAGGTGAAAAAAAAAAGAGAAAACGAAAGGGAGGGAGCCAGGTATACTTCAGTTATCATCAATAACTTATTTATTCGCCACGTATTGAGACATGAAGACCAGAGACATAAAGCCTCATTAGTTTCTCTGGTAGATCTTTTTTTCCTTATAATAAAATAAAAAACAGTGCTTCTTACGTTATAATCTACTCGCCTCGGTGATTGTGAGGAAAAGCATGCTCACTCACTGCAAATTCTATTCACGATATTCGGAGGTTGCAAACATGACATAAACCCTTCTCCCCCCCCCCCCCCCCCCCCCGTCCTCTAGTTAGAACTCTCATTTTGCTGAAAAGAGCACGGTCCGCCGACAGATTTCAAAACAAGAAAATAACCTTTCCCAGCCTCCCGTGTTTTCTTTTGTCAAATTCTATGACGAGAGCGGCGGTGAAAAGCTAGCGCTTTTGTGACCGTGCGCTCAGTAGGTGCCTTCAAAACAGCGCCGGCGGGAAAACTCTACGATGGAAATCAAATCTTATCATATAGAATGTCGACACGCATGGCTAAGGCCTTGCGGAAATGAATACAACGCTTTTTGTTGCCCTCCCCCGTTCTCTCTCGACCCGAGTACGTCTTCATTTTGATATCGGTTCACATTCCACATTCCACAAAAGCTCTGATTGGCGGCCTGCCTTGCGCCATATGAACGTTGCCATTGGTTACGGGAAGATGAGAGGGAAGATACAGTTGGACGTCTGTCCGAAATACGCCGTTATTAGTACCGACAAGGATTACGCTTGCCATTTTACCCCATTGTCCTCTGCAACATGTACTCTGTGTGTGAGAACGCCTAGTATAAAGAGAGAGGAAGGGAGAGAGCGGGGGGGGGGGTAGTCAGTGGAGGTGGGATGCGGTAGAAAGAAGAGGAGGAAGAGGAGGTTGCCTAGTGGTGGCTGAGTGGAGGGAGAAATTTAGTATACAGAGAGAAATATATCTTTTTTCCCTCTCTTCATCTCTCCCCATCTCTCTATCCAGAGCATTATAAGTTACGTAACAACGTTTGGCATCATAATTATTGACTCGAGATTTGTATAGTTAAAAAAAAAAGTACCAAAAATGATGATGGTAACATACTTATACCTTCATGGTTAGTTACGAAAACCATGCAACGTATATGCAATTTTTTATTTCCTTTCATTAGTAATTGAGAGTATAAAAGTGACCGGGCATTTATGTTACATACAATGTAGAAGTACCAAAATGACCTGTAAAGATCTTATACTGATGGTCTTCTACTCGGTCACAGAAGCTACATTTAAAGAGCAGACACACTCGATGCGAGCTTTGATCAGATCTTATGGCGACGTCTCGATAAATACAATTTGGTATATTTTATAGAGAAATACGTCAATTTGATGTTAGGGAATAGCCTGATTAAACAAGCAAGGATCTCCATTATCATAAAACGAATAATGCACATCATTCAATCAGAGGTTCATTGAAATCATCACACCAACGATATTACTTTTGGAGATGCACTTATTGCAAGTATGACTAGTTGAATCAAGGAGCTGCTTGTAGCTCCATGATGGTTGAAACATTGTCACGCTGAACATTTTTTATTGCGCCTCCATTTTGCCGATATCTAGTCCTTATTTTCCTTTTAGATTTATAAATACACTTGTAAATATCTTCGTCTTTGTTTCCATGCTAACTTGGTTAAATATAACTTACTCCGCCTTGAGATTTGTGTGCTTGAAGAGCAAGGCATGACGAAGCCATATAATGGCGAGTTGATCTGTCAAGACTGTATCGAGAGGTTTCTACCAACCCCCTTTTTTTTTCAATCTCTCCCCCCCCCCCCCATCCCTCACTCTCTGTGTCTTTCCTTATTTCTCTCTTTCATGAGCATCATGTTGGACTCCCTTGTTTTCTTTTATTGACATTATGTGTTATCGGTTACCAAAAACGGTACAACATTTCACTCGTTCTTGAAAACCGTTCTGTATGGAAATCGATATGTAAAACGTATGGCATTATGTTACAGAATGTATAGGCGTGCGTGTAATGAAACGTCGCTAGGGCGACAAGATCTCGTATGTACAAAATGTCAAAAGGGACAGAAAGATTTGGTGAATAATTACCGACCAATATCTCTATTGACTTCGATCTCTAAAATCCTTGAAAGGTTAGTTTACACGCGATTATTGAAATTTCTCACAAATCATAATATTTTATCAGATTCTCAGTTTGGTTTCAGAAAACATTATAATACAACCCATGCTTTACTCACTTTTATAGACAAGGTAGCTCATGCTATAGATAATTTTGAGCATACAATTGGAGTTTTTCTTGATTTCTCTAAAGCTTTTGATACGATAGATCACGAAATTTTATTTTCTAAACTGTATCATTATGGAATTCGCGGGCCACCTCTCGAATGGTTTAAGAGTTACTTAACTGATAGAAAGCAATTTGTTAACATTAACGGCTATGATTCGCAGTTAAAACTTATCTCATGTGGAGTCCCACAGGGCTCCCTCTTGGGCCCACTTTTATTTATTTTATACATAAATGACCTTCAAAAATCATCGCCAATTTTATCATTTATTTGTTTTGCTGATGACACAAGTTTGTTTTGTTCTCATCGAGACCCTAATACATTAATTGATATGATGAATATTGAGCTTAGGTCTGTGCAATCCTGGATTTATGCCAACAAATTATCCCTGAATATAGAAAAAACTTATTATATGGTATTCAGTAATTCTTTGAATGTTGTCCCACATGAGATCAAAATAAATGATATATGTTTAACGCAGGTCAATAACGCGAAGTTTTTAGGGCTTTGGATTGACCGAGAATTATCCTGGAAAACTCATATTAATTTTGTAAGTAAAATTTTGTCCAGAAATATTGGAATTTTAAACAAGCTTAAACATTTGTTCCCTGTTTATATTTTGCAGAGTATATATTCTTCTTTAATATCTCCACACTTTAATTATGGAATTTTGGCGTGGGGAAACGCAATCAATTTACTATTAGATTCCCTTCTTCGCATTCAAAAGCGAGCAATAAGAATTATAAACCACGCCGGATATTTTGCTCATACCAACTGTTTTTTTCATCAAAACAGAATTCTGAAAATTCCAGACCTATTTTATTATAATCTTGGAATTTTCATGTATAAACTAACAACTAATGAATTACCATCCGTTTTTATTCACATGTTCAAAAGAAATCGCTCTATTCATTGCTACCCCACTCGTCAGAGTGACGCCTATCACCTTCCCCGTACTCGCACTATTTTTGCAAAGAAAACAATTATGTTTACTGGACCCAGATACTGGAATGACCTCCCTCAAGATATTACTTCTTCCTTATCCTTATTCACCTTCAAACGCAAACTAAAACGGCTATTACTTAGTGGATACACACTACCCGGCTCTTAGCAACATTCTCTTTTTTAATACCCCCAGTCTTTTGTCTTTGTCTGCAGCTCCAAGTTACTTCACGATACCGTTATAGCACTTTGTGTGTGTGTGTGTGTAAACACGGCGAAATATGTACAGTCTCGTTTAAGCGATACTAAAGTATTCATGTGGTTCGTTAGTTCGTTTTTAATACTGATTTTGCACTGGTACAATTTAAGTTGGTCGAGATAAACATGTCCGTTCTCCGTATAATTTCACGCCTATAAATTCGGGAACCTACAGTTTTTACAAGCGTCATTGCTTTTATGTAGGCCCCATCATATTTCTGACATTTATTTGTGATATCCTCAGATGAAAATGACCATTTATATTTGTGTGTAATGTTAGTTTGTCTTTTTTTCTTCAAACATAAGATATGGTTGTATATGTTTTGTACTTTTGTTTTATTGTCAATCATTTTGTGATCCCATCACTGAGAAATGGAAATATGAAATAAACTTGAAACTTGAAATGTTCAGGAGAGAGAGAGAGAAAAAAAAACCATGGTAGCCAAAGCACTGTATCATATAGGAGAGCCTTTCCTTTGACATGCCGTGGTTGTTTCATTTTTGGGGTAAGACAGCTAGGATTTGGACAGAACATCACTTAATGATTATCTGACCATTCATCCAAAAAATTAATTTTTACCAAAATTTCAGATACAAGGTCTTGTCGCCCCAACGACGGAAAATTGTTGAAGTCGTGCAAAATAACAATACAGTATGTAGATGTATATCAACATTTTAATGGCTGCTGAAACTGCTGAAAATGATGGATTAAATCTAATCAAATCAAATCAGGCGTTAAAAAAGTGTATCTGGCACATGCGCGCCTGTCGGGTTGGATTCGTTATTGAATGTCTGCTAGTAAACTTTAATATGCCACGCGTACTTTGGTTAACCTCTTATGATCTTATTCATGATATTAGTGATGATAAAACAACAACCATTGTCATTGTGTTCTGCCGAATTTGGCCATCAAGGTACAAAGGATTTATCAACTTATTTGTAATATGATTTTTGTTTTCGTGTCCTATAATAAGTGCCAATAGCACAGAGTCTGGCTTCTTATAAGGGGTCAGATTATGGCAGCTTTACCGTCCTCTTCATCTTCATTTTATCTTCCAATGTCCTGATCCTTTAATAGCTCCTCTTCTCGACCCCCCTCCCCCATTCCATGCCTCCACTGCCTTTATATTCAAAACAATTATAGGATTAAACTGGATATATTTCACTCCAGCTTGCACTAAGCAATGTAAATTAGGCTGCTTAATGAACGTTGGTTGTGAGTTGACTCGTCGACAAGTCATATAGTAGCTGGCATCACAGTGCTTTACCAAAGCGACCTTCTTGCATCATCTCACAGTGGTATTACAGACCAAAGTTCTTTGCTATATATTTATTGAGTATGTTACAGTAATTTTCTCTCCCGTCTTTTTCTCTTCTCCCGTTATACTCAGTGTATCATTTTGTTCAAAATGTTAAAATGATGGCATACTTTTGGTTGAGATGGGGATTCAGATTCTAACTTTTTGTGACACAATAAGGATTATTAGAAACCACTTACGTTTGATATTAAAGGGCAATCAACTCTAGGAGGAACTAAAAGTTTATTTGATGAAAATCGGTTTTTAAAATGCGTCAGATATAAAAAAAAAGAGAAACCAACAAAACAAAGTAGTTCTTATAAAAGCTGGGACCTACATTTTATTTTTTTTATTTTGTTTAATTCCCATCTCAACCTAAACCATATAATATCCCTTTAATTAGGCCTATTTGATCATAGATTCTTCTACTCGGTATAAAAAAAGGGACAAGTATGATATCTACTTAGTAGTGGTATTTCTCATTCTCTTTGTATTTTTCCTGATATTCTTTTTCTTCTGTATTTTATGTCCTCTCACCTCGTGGTTCATCCATTTGACTTTCTCTTTTCTTACACTTAATACCTTTTTTCAGTGGTTATTGTTATATCTGCTCGTCTCTCCATTTTCTTTGTTTCTTCCTTGCTGTCATGTCATATATCCATTCTTTTGTACTCTCTGTGTTTTCTCTCTGCTGATAATTCTACCACCCGAGGGTGTAGGTGATCTCTTCCTGGGAAAGCCTTGATAATCACGATGCCAGTTACGTAATCGAGGTTCCATTTTTGTCTTCCCTAGATCTGAACTATACTCTCTCCAGCATCTGGCATTTCAGCTGAGGCTCTTTAAAAATCTCCAGCTTGCTTACAACGAAATTTTAGAGAATATCTATGGTAACAAAGACGTTGATGATGACGTCACGCTTTGTTCATTTTTTTTTTAAACCATATAATCATTTTGAAGTAAGTCTCCGAGAGAATGCTTGCCTCGGTATTCAGCAATGAATGATCGTTGAAATTGTACTGTTTGTTTGTCTGTTTTGCTTTTTGGATAATGCGTTGTGTTGTTTCGTTGTTCTGTTTGCTTGCTTAGTAGTTTGTGAATTCTTGTTCACAGTTCAATGTATATTATATATATGTATATATATATATATATATATATATATGTGTGTGTGTGTGTGTGTGTGTGTGTGTGTGTGTGTGTGTGTGTGTGTGTGTGGGTGGGTGTGTGTGTGGGTGTGTGTAAATTAGCGGACAAATAAAGGAATAATAGATAGATTACTATAGACATAGATACACTAAACAAATACTTAAACACTTGTAAGGTATTATGATGGTCTTGACCCTAACTACATTGTAATGTGAAGTTGTCCCGCTTACTCGTGTTCTCTTATCTCTGTATTATCTCTTGACAGCTGTCTTGATTTAGGATCTGTAAAAAGACAAAGGACAAAAGGGCCTCCCCTTTCAAGTACTGTGCCAAGTGTGTGTTCGGGGCCGGCCCGGTCCCAATACGTACACTGTATACCATGATTATTGCAAGCTGTGATCTTAGCTTTCCTCATACATTGATCCATTGCACATGTTTACACTTTCTTTGGTCCACGTTCCACCTGAACCCGAAACGTTGTAGGAGGCAAATGCTCGCATAGGAAGCTGCATGGAGTCTCAATGTTCAGACTAAATGAAACAGGCTAGCAAACAAACAAACAAACAAACAAACATACAAACAAACAACAAACAAACGCACAAATACACAAGCAAACAATCAAATAAAAATATTGATAAACTAACTAACTTACTAACTAACTAACTAACTAGCTTACCAACGGAAACTAGGGAAACTCCGAACCAAAATCTTCCTGCTGTCCACCTGCAGCGATATTCTTCGAATTTATAATTAGGCCTATTGTACTTAGTAGATTTGGTCAGTATGTTTCTGCTGGAAATGGAAAAAAGAAATGAATGGATAAATGAATATGTTGGGTCTGGCATTTTGAATTTTCTTCAATTTTTTATGCTTCTTTGTGATTCAGTGGGACATTCAACCTTCTATGCGGAGTTGCTTTTTAACGCCAAATCCAGATGGCCTCGCAATACCTCAAAGGAAAGCTCACCTTTCGTTACAGTTTGAGAAATAAAAACACTACGATAACAACATCAACAATAGAATCTGACCCAATCAAAATATTTTATAATACCCTCCGTGCAGTCATCAATCAATTCATAATATGAGAGGAATAACAAAGAGTCGCTCTACCCGATTCCCAGCACTCTAAGAAAAATACATTGCGAAAATCTCCACCTCTTTTTCAGCGCAAATTCTATTCTATATATAAAAAAAATCGCAAAGAATACAAAATGAGTCAAGATATCCACTTATTACTCAATCTGTGTATCTGTAACCCGTATCTGTAATCAATATGATTGTGCAGTATACAGTACAGAAACATACAATAAGATTTATAGCATTTTTCAGTAAATAACAGAGTAATTGAATGCAAGAGACCACCATCGTGATTCGTGAGCGATTAAGCTCGAAATGGATGGGGCCTCCTATCTTCTGATATGATATGATATGATATGATATGATATGATATGATATGATAATAATTATGATTGCTATCATTCTCATGATTCTTCTTCTCCTTCTCTTCTTCATATTATTACCATGGTAGCAGCAATACGCTTATTGTCATTATAATAGAGACAATTTACTTTCAGACTTTAGTGTACTTAGTGCGTTAAATATGCCAGACAAACAGTTGCGCTTACGTTAATCACAAATACATGAGTAATATAAAACAGAATTAGGACTCCTAGATTTTTTTTTCCGGAAGATGGGGTCAACATTCCTAAATCATCTATTCAGACCAATGAATTTTCAGGAGCTATTTAAGACAGAAGCGTGAAGTATGCCCCATATCTTAGCTGCAACTGGACAGTTTTATCGTGAGCTCTAGGAAAAGAAACGTATACGGATAACTTGTCTTATGTTATTTGTTGTTTTTCACCTACAACTATACTTTTTTCCGAGTTTTTTTTCTTTTTTTTCGTTTGTATTGATTTTTTATTTATATTATGTTTTAAGTTGCATTCTCTTCATTGCATGATTTCTATATGTGTTATATAATGTTATCATTCCACGGCCCTGCTGAAAAAGTAAAGCTTACCGTATAGCTGATGGCAATATATATATTATATTTTTTTAACGGTGTTTAAATAAATGAACTCAATTCATAAACTCGACTCATGTGGATCGGCATCGGAGCATCCTTAATAAAAATTACACAAAGTAGATGAAAAATCTCAAGACATAATTGTGCACGTTGTGTGATCTTTTATTCCTAATTATGATGTTATTATCAATTCTTGATTTTTTAGTTTGTTTTATTACAACTCGGCCAAGGTGGATATCATATGTTTTGAACTTATGCATACTGCAACAGGTATCAAAAGAGAAATTTCATCGATTATTGAACGAGTTACAGGATAGATAATCACAGGCACCTACTCCACCTGTCGTAGATATGTTGTTGCGAATGAGTTATTGCAGATATACAGTTCCCCCAGTTCTTTTATCCTTCTCTTATTCTTCACCCTTATCTTATCTTTTTCTTCTTCTTTTTTGTGCTATTTCTTTCTTGTTTTCCTTGGCTTTACTTTTTTTCTCCGTGTCTCTCTACCTCGTCTTCTTCTCCGCAGGAAGAAGGAAATAAAAATAATCGTAGTGTATGAAGATACAGGTCTAATTGTTGACTCACATTGTACATGCACCTGAAGTGGAAATATTTGAGGTTGGTTGACATGATAGTTAAAGGACAAGTTCACCTTCATAGACATGTGGGTTGAGTGAATGCAGCAATATTAGTAGAACACATCAATGAGAGTTTGAGGAAAATCGGACAATCCGTTCAAAAGTTATGAATTTTTGAAGTTTCTACTAAGTCACGGCTGGATGAGAAGACTACTATAGCTTGTGATTTTATATGAGTACAACTATATAAAGAAAGTATAAAGAAAATTCAAGATATTCTCACTTTTCTCACTTAATGAAAGAACACTCGACTTCTCTCTTTCAGAAGTCAGGGGGAATAATATTACCCCTAACATAAATCAGTAACAAGTCGAAGAAATGTGCACTTTATTCAAAAAGTGAAGTTTTGTGAAATTCTCTTTTTATTTTCCTTATATCGTTGTACGCATGTGACATCATACACTGTAGTAGTCTTCTCCTCCAGCAGTGATTGCACAGATATTTTAAAAATTCATAACTTTTGAACGAATTGTCGGATTTTCCCCAAACTTTCACTGATGTGTTCTACTAATATTGCTGCCTTCACTCAATCCACATGTCTATGAAGGTGAACTTGTCCTTTAACTCTTGTAATTACCCTGTGTACAAACACTCATTACGTTTATCACTATCATATATGTGACCCGTACAGTCAGATATTTCGCCATGGACCTACTAAACATGAACGGAGGTCTTTCTTTGATCCCTTCATCACCACCGCTACCTGATTAGCTGGATGTGTAAAATCTTGATAAGAAGTTCATATTAGGCGTTTTCACATCAGCCCGATAAAAATCCAAGCTCGAGATATTTTTTAACTTCCCAAGTCAGAAAATAGCGCGCTATTTCGAAACATCGGGCTGATGTGAAAACGCCTAATGAAATGAAATGAAATGAGTAGGCCTACATTTACATGTTTGGACAATGACGATTGCGTAATCGTGCATCGTCATTGACACCCAGATAGCATTGACAAAAGAACCGTTTCCCTTATTTTGGTCTTATTTTGCTGAGGATTTTATTTTTCCCCAGACTCAATTGCCTTTGAATAAACACCAGTGATGGGATCAGCAAGTCTCAAAACATGACAAATTTTGCACTACATAAACTAGTACATGCATCTGCATGTGTATGTACTCGGATTCGGAGATCGAGACTAACTGATAGCGGTTTGCTCTATTTTACGTCATCATGAGTTAAAATGTTTATCGTACATTTAGAGATACCATACACATGTTGAGCGGAGAAAGAGGACAGTTCAAAGAACAAAGACTGGAACCATCTCTGCTAACAACACCACCAGGTATCACATTTATTACCTATTAAAATCTCTCCGAACATAGATAAGGACTTTTTTACGTCTTGAGTGTTGAACATAGTTTTGATTTCCATTTCTTTTGAATATAGTTGCTGGAAGTTGTGTTGATACATCGCGCTCTCTGTTCTTTTAGTCCCATACGTGTCATTCGATGTAAGTAACATGTCTGCTTTCTTTGGCAATTGTCCACAGTGCACAATTGCCCATTTTTTGTCGCATTTTGTAAGGTGGTGGGTCGTAGATTTAGCTAAAGCACTCTCTAAACATTCTTCAGATACTCCTGCATTGCTGCAAGGTGAACAATCTGTGCACTGTGTCACTGTCACGTCAGTAGAAACAAGACGAATCCTTTCTTCGTAGAGTTAAAGTTTATGTTTGAGTTACTGAAGTTTGACATCACAAATCACATGTATTTTTTTTTTTATGCTTAGTTTAGAACCTACGCCAAATAGACCTAGACCTAGACAGAAGTCTAGTCTAGATCTTCACGAAATTATAAATCATAAGTTCTAGTCCTCTCACTTTAGATAGTCATATAATACTAGATCTAGTCTAATAGGTAAGTGAAACACCACTTTAGTCGAGAAAAAAAAATCTTTTCAGACATTCAGACTAGACATTCAGACTCTCCACTGCTTTTTAGATAGACACGATAGATTCTAGATCTATATAGACTAAAGTTTAGTATGTAGAAATTCACAAGTTTTTCACAGTCATGACAGACAGTCGACCTCGCTTACCTCCAATCAATCGGGACTAAAGAATCCTGCAATCGTCACAGTACCCATGTGTAGAATTTACCGTGACTACAGTGTAATTTGTTAATGTTCGAATGATGTCTGTATTAAATGCTGATTGTTTGCATGTTTGTCACAATTATAATTTCATTAGAATGTGACAAAAAAAATGAATGGAAATGGGCTCTCATTCGATCTTTCAGCATTGTTCAGTGTACATTCTGTAACAAACATTAAAAAAAAAAGAAAAACGGAAGAAATGGGTGCAAGAGTTTCAGGATATGTGTGTAAGTGTGGCATGTCTGTAAACACTATACCGCCAGTACTAGATAGAATGCAGTATGTGTTTGCTCACATGTTCATGTCATGTGGGGAATACAGAGTGAGCACTTGCTTTCCCAATACTTCGCAAAGCATCATGCTGCTATAAGCGCTTCATGGGCAAGAGTGCTGCAGCATTTTGTGTACATATATGTGACCGTGCACCACAAAACAAACAAAAAGTCGCACACAGTGATTTTGTGTGAGGACTGAAAATAGGTGAAATGGGTCAACCTAACCAATCTTGTCTTGAGTTCTTCATATTTTCTGAAAGAGCAAGTCTTTTTCTATAGTGTTTTAAAGTTTGGATCATTAGACATAAAACAAACAGGAACTTGTGTTTTCAGCAGTTTTTCTCGAACACTTTTTGGTGGAATAGTGTGATTAGTTGTGTCTCATAGAACCCTCTTTCGAATTTCTCAAAAACCCTGTCCATACACTTCACATTCAACTCCAGTAACTTTGAAGAGAATGGTGCTACTGCATTAAAAGTTGGTATTAATCATGTACAGAATGTGCTAATGAAACATATTCAATTTCATCTTAATCTGATAATCCCTTCATTGTTGTAGCTCCGGTGGTCAACATCCTGTTTTTTGTTCAATTCGTCCCACAGCTAGCATTGCTTGGTAAAGATTAAGCGCTTGAATACACCCTGTACTTCAGAGCCTGTTTTCTCAGTTCACTCTTTCCAGAGTGTGTCCTTTCTTTCCAATATTTAGATAGGTTAGGACAGTCCATTTTAATTGAGTTATACATCATTTTAAAGCTTAGAGTCTGCTCTTTCAGAATCTACTCTTAACTAAAAATCCATGTCTGGCGACTTTGTGTTTGTTTTGTGGTGCAGAGTCACATATGTACATTGCAGGGGTGGATCCAGGAATTCCGTAAAGAGGGGGCACATTTACAAAATTAAAGGGGGGGGGGGGCGCATGCACCCCTCCCCCATTTTTTTCTTTTTATTTCTTTTGTTTCAACAAAAAATAAAAGGGGGGGGGGAGGCGTGTGCCCAGTGCGGTCCTCCCTGGATCCCCCACTGCATTGTAGGTGTGAGGGTATTTTCGTTACACACAGTTCGTAGTGTTGGATGCAAAAATCATTCCTTGAAGTATAATTTACAATCAAGTGTGAAAAGATTTTTGAGTTTTCATGCTTTCTTTACTTCCTTTGTGTGCTTAATCTTAACATTTGTGTGTGTGTGTGTGTATGTGTGTGTGTGTGTGTGTGTGTGTGTGTGTGTGTGTATGTGAATAGCTGAGCAATATGGGAATTTTGCTTTGAGTGATATGGGGGGGGGGGGGGGTAATACCGGTAAGTTTAATATAGATGGGCCAGGAATTTCACATTGAGGTAATTGAACTTTGAGTAAGTTACTTCAACTTATACATATTTTTAGGAGTGGATTTACATGACGAAAAATTGGGACTTTGTATTTTGCCATCGTGATTAGTGACATTTGGCCAATCTGATATCGAAGTATGTTTGAGGTTCAGTTGGCTGTACTTCATAATTCTGTGTAGTCACCAAGCACCTGTAGAAGTTTCTTTCTGCTTTTTTCAATACAGGCTCATGATGGACAGTACACCCGAGTTCCCCCATGTTGCCACTTCACCTGGAGAGTTAAGTCCAGAGGCCGAGGAGGACACTACCCAGACAGTATGCCCCATTGACCCACCCTTACCCACAGTGGATGATACACCAACAGTGGCCCCAGCACAGGGTCCAACAACGGCAGAGCAGTTACAGCAAGTGTCAGGTGAGAGTGAACAACCGGAGTCAGCCGATGATGTCTGCAAAGAAAGCGAGTTTCCGCAAGTGGAGACCTCACCGCTACCACCAGCGGACGTACACGTAGAAAGGGCTGATACACCACTTGAGGCAGAGGCCGATTCGACAGAGAAGGCAGAGGTCGATTCGACAGAGAAGGTAGAGATGGATTTGACAGAGAAGGCAGAGGCCGATTTGACAGAGAGTGCTTGCCAAGATGAGGTTTCACCACCAGAGGAGTCTGAAAGTAATATCCAGGCTGAGTCTGAAGGTGTGCATCAATCTGGAGAAGTCACCACTACCGAGGAGGCTGAACATTCACAGAATGATAATGAGCTGGAATCGGCTGAAAACAACCAACTTGCAGATGAATTGAGAACAGAAGTGGACAGTGTCGGTGAAAGTGAAAAGCTCCAGAGCAGTGAGTGCATAGGACCTGTTGCAGTCGCTCCCCATCAATCTGAGGACAAAGTGAGCGCAGGTGATGCATCAGAGTTGTGTTTAGACAGTGAGAAGAGTGAGATGCCAAGCAGTTCACCCAAGCCATCCGAGGACCCAGAAACTAATGCTGAGAAGACTCTGCAGCAGACAGGACCAATAGCAATTGATGCCCCTCGAGAGGAGCTTGTATCAGATGAGCCTAGCGAAATCGTACAGAGCTCTGAAGAAAAGCAAAACTTGCATGATGTTGATATACACAGCACAAATGCAGAAGAAACTGATCCTGCAAATGTCACAGAGAGCAGAGATGATGAGAAACCTATTCCAAGTTCTGAAGAGGGAGCTGATGAGTCTAAACCTACAATATGTGAAGAGGATGTAAGTACAGACCAAACTGTCCATGTGAGTGAAGGAACAGCCAATATAGTCGATGACTCACTCAGCGAGGGACCAGTAGCTGAGACTGGAGGGGAAGATAGGGGCGAGGAGACGGCCGACAGTACCACAGATGTTCAGAAAGAAAAAACTCTAGATAATGGCGGTGATGTTGCCATGACAACCGATGATACATCCAAAGATGATGATGCTGCCGCGGAAGAGACTCTGGAGCTGATGGACACCCAAATCCTGGAGAGCGACGACGGGAACACGCAGGACTCGTTTGCAGATCCGAGCGGCGGGATCGAGAGAGGACCCTGCAGCCGGGAGCAGACGATGAAGGAGGTGAAGGCCCTAGGTGGCCTGCCCTCCATGAGGCTCCACGACGAGTGCAGCATGGAGAGCTTCGTCTCCGCCAAGAGCAGCGAGTTCGACTACATGGACAGCCTCCAGGGGAGTCCCCTGCCGGTCAAGCGGGTCCGGGAGCTGATTGATGAAAGTCCCAGGGCAAGCCCCGTCCCTTCCAAGCGTTCGAGAGCCAGCTCCCCAGCATCGCGGGACACTGATGCTGGGATTCAGAGTGATGATGAGTGAGTACTACATGTTTCCAGACTCGATATATTTATTTTTCTTCATATTTGTTGCAATGCACCTTAAAACATAGCTCAAAGTGGTAGTTGGGGTAGCTAAATTTCTCTTCATGTTTTTTTTTCAAATCAGCACAAAGACAATCACTGCATACAATGTATTTTTTCTGCTGTTCTTTTAAAGTATGTTGATGTGGTCCTTAGAGCCGTTTATCTATAAAGTAATCCAAATACAAAAGTGTCCTTTGAAACAAAAAAAAATCTTTTCTCTATGTTCCATCCATAGCTATACTGAAATAGTTTTGTAATAAACCTTTTTTTGTAGGTACATTGCTCTTATATTGCTTGAGATAATTTGTGACAACCATGTCAGTAGCCTGGTCAGCAGTGAGAATTAATGATATTCAAAATGCTTGAGTAAATTTCAAGCACCTACAGGATATTGTGTACCTCTTGTTTTGAGAATGAATAGTTCAAGAAAGTTCAAGTGAGTTTGGTATTGTTCGCTTTGCAGTTTACTAACTGCTTGACCTATCAAACTACAGATGCATCATTGCATCTACACTTGTCTCATCATATTAGGGCTGCCTTTGAAGAGAGTAATTGCTGCATGTGGTTGTGTATTTACATTGCAGCTTGGGCCAATTTCCAGCAGAGAATGTGTTTGAATACCAGTGGCCCCAGGATGGCTCTGGTGACTACTACTTTGTCCAGGAGCAGATCAGCGAGTTTCTTGGAGTCAAGTCCTTCAAGAGAAAATACCCAGGTGAGCTTTCACTGGGCAAGCCTCCTTGCTCCAGTTTTTGTTTTGGATATTTTTCTTGATTAAAAGAATATGTACATGTATGTGTTTAGGAGTATATGTATGTGATTTATGTTAATGTTAGGAAGCTCAATTTAACCTTGACCCCTTTCAAATCAAACATGGCAAGATGCTATCCTGAGTTGACAATTGAATACCTTTCATTTTGCACAAGAAGCACAGTATTCATTGATGACTATGAATCATGTTCACTCTGACAGATCTGGAGAGACGAACCATGGAAATCAAGGAGAAGGAATTCCTGATGGAAAGGGGCGTGGTTACAGAAGAGCAAGTCACACTAGGTAAGGTTGCTACTTTTAACAAGTATACATGGTGTATATATCTAGTAGTATACACAATGTTATACATGTAGTTCTGTCATTAAAACATATCCTTGGTAAGGTCCCTACATCCGACAAGGATATATATTTCTAGTGTATAGTGGTGTCCAGTGGCGTATCTAGGGGGGGGCAAGGGGGGCACGTGCCCCGGGCGCCACTCCTTGGGGGCGCAAAAAAAAAAAACGAAGAAGAAGAAAAAAAAAAAAACGAAGAAAAAAAAAGAAAAGAAGAAGAAGAAGAAGAAACTCACCGGAAGGGGGGGGGGGGGGGGGGGGGCAGAAAACCAAATAAAAAAAAGATAAAAACAAAACATAACGATGACTCGGACAAAATGACAATGTTTATTGTGTTCACACAAGAATTCCATGTTATGTAAGCTGAAATACAATTTTCGGCTCGCTCGCTACGCTCGCTCTCCAAATTTTATATAGAAGAAGAAGGTAAGAACAAAATGTGATGATGAAGCGGACAAAATGACAATGTCTATTGTGTTCACACATGTCATTTTATATTCAGTAGGCAAAATGTTTCACTGAGCAGCGGCTGCAATTTCTTTCGTTCTGAAGCGATCGCCAATTGGATCAAAAGAAGGCGCCAACGGTTTCGAACATACAGGGGGGGGGGGGCGCCAAAAAAAAAAAACAAGATAAGAACAAAACGTAATGATGACGTGGAAATATACAAATTTCGGCTCACTCGCTCGTACTAATCTAGAGTATTTCTTCAAGCCCTCAGTTTGTTGGTAAAAATCGTTATCTATAAGGCCGTCACTATATCTTGATTAGAATTGTAAGATTTGATAAGCAAAAAATGACAAGAGTTCTATGTTTTGTAAGCTGAAATACAAAAATTTTCGGCTCGCTCGCTGCGCTCGCTCGCAAAAATTTATCAAAACAAAAAGGAGATAAGAACAAAACGTGATGATGATGACGCGGAAATATACAAATTTCGGCTCACTCGCTCGTACTAATTTAGAGTATTTCTTCAATTCCTTAGTTTGTTGGTAAAAATCGTTATCTATAAGGCCGTCACTATATCTTGATTAGAATTGTAAGATTCGATAAGCAAAAAATGACAAGAGTTCCATGTTTTGTAAGCTGTAATACAAAAATTTTCGGCTCGCTCGCCAAAATTTATCAAAACAAAAAGGAGATAAGAACAAAACGTGATGATGATGACGCGGAAATATACAAATTTCGGCTCACTCGCTCGTACTAATTTAGAGTATTTCTTCAAGCCCTCAGTTTGTTGGTAAAAATCGTTATCTATAAGGCCGTCACTATATCTTGATTAGAATTGTAAGATTTGATAAGTAAAAAATGACAAGAGTTCCATGTTTTGTAAGCTGAAATACAAAAATTTTCGGCTCGCTCGCCAAAATTTATCAAAACAAAAAGGAGATAAGAACAAAACGTGATGATGACGCGGAAATATACAAATTTCGGCTCACTCGCTCGTACTAATTCAGAGTATTTTTTGCAAGTCTTCAGTTTGTTAGTAAAAATCGTTATCTATAAGACCATCACTATACATTGTATCTTGATTAGAATTGTAAGATTTGATAAGCAAAAAATGACAAGAGTTCCATGTTTTGTAAGCTGAAATACAAAAATTTTCGGCTCGCTCGCTGCGCTCGCTCGCCAAAATTTATCAAAATTAAAAAGGAGATAAGAACAAAACGTGGTGATGACGCGGAAATATACAAATTTCGGCTCACTCGCGCGTACATGGGGGGGGGGGGGGCATTTCATGAAGCAATTTGTCAGATATTTCGTCTGACAAACTGTTAAAAGCTACTGAAATTCTTGCTTCTGATTGGCTGAAAGCAAATTTTGTCCGACAAGTTGTCGGACAAAATGCTTCATGAAATGCCCCTCTGATTTAGAATATTTTTTAAAGTACTCAGTTTGTTGGTATAGATAAATCGTTATCTATAAGGCCGTCACTATCTTGATTAGAATTGTAAGATTTGATAAGCAAAAAATGACAAGAATTCCATGTTTTGTCAGCTGAAATACACAAATTTTCTGCTCGCTCGCTGCGCTCGCTCACCAAAATTTATCAAAATTCATTACATTTAAATCACCGTCAAAAGACCCCTTTTAAGGGCTTGAAAAGCATATCATGTGGACTTTGCTTAAAGTCCCTACCGGGATGGGGTTGGGGTTGAACAATAGTCTTTTTCAGAAATTAGGGGTGCAATTTTCGCGCTTGCCCCGGGCGCCGTTTTCCCTAGATACGCCACTGGTGGTGTCATCAAAATGCGGATTTGTATGACAAAGTACTTTCACATGTATGGCTTTGGAGCTAATTTTCTTGCATTAACAACACACATTTTTTTAATTCACCACACTATGTATAGGCAGCATAATAAGCTTTGTCCAGCTTTACTTCATTTCTTAACTCAAATAACAGGGATGAGTAAGAGCAATGATAGATCATAAGTTCACTTGATATTCTCTGTTTACTTGATATTATACGGAGCCAATGGAGAAATGATTCCCATTCATTTTAATTGTAGGATGGTCTATAGAAAACTTCATCAATTCTTATTTCTTATTTGAGTCACACATCTGTACCAGTTTTAGAATGAATGCATTTTTGAATGTGGTATATTTTCAAATGATAATGTCAAAGTGTATTTTCCTACTTGGCAGGTCTGACTGCCTTAAGAGGGGAGGAGGTGTATGACTTGATGATGAAGGACTACCCAAACAGGTACTCAGAGTATGCCAGGGTCATCCAGGAGAAGCAGAGACAAAACATCAGCAACAGGCACAAGGGATATGGAGTGGTAAGTGGGTGTGTCTCATCTCTACTCAGCATGTCATCAATGCCAACCCTGCATGTGTACCATAACCCTTTGCATGCTCTAAGAGCTGATTGACACAGACAACCCCACACTGTCCAAAGACCCTAGCACGGAAGGGGTTAATCTATGATGTATTCATTGCTACTTTATCAGGGCACTGGTATTGAGGGTTGCCAGGTGGAGCACGAGAATGCCTCATATAGACCATGAAACTGTTGTCTCTATTTGTTGTGTGAGACCAGCAGAGGACAGGAACATTTCTCTATCCTTTAATCAGATTATCGTGATAGATCAGAATGTTTGACATTGATTTTGATAATCATAGACTAATAAACCAACTTCAGATCTGTATGAACATTACATCCTTTTTTTTCTCTCTCTCTCTCAACCCCATCACTATCTCCATCAGCCCGCAGTGGATGCCAGTAAGATCAAGGAGTACATCAAGAAAGCTGCGAGACAGGCTGCAGACTTCAATGCCGCCCTCATGAGGGAGAAGCGGGAGGACAGGCAGTACTACTTTGATCTCCAAACGATGGTTAGAAACTTAAATACATCCTATCTATCACTAGCCACATGAACCCCTCGTTAACCCTTAACTAGCCAAAATGTTTCTTCCACGATGTCAGTCGGTACTTGCTGAAAGAAGCAGTGATTTTGTACAGTTTTGTGTCGGTTAGAACTAATTGAACATTTTTTTTTTTTTTTGGAGAGTAAATTTCAGAGTGGGATGATACAAATCAAATTGAACGGATAAGGTGAATGATTAGGGATATACAAATCAACCTGAACAAGTAGGGTGAATAAGTACCCCGGTATGGTGATCTAAATCAAACTGTACTAGTATAGATGAATATTGAAAGTAGGATGATACAAATCAAACTGAAGAAGTAAGGTGAATGTGTAGGGTGGTACAAATCAAACTAAACTACGAAGGTGAACGAGTAGGATGATATAAATCAAACTGAACTAGTAAGGTGAACGAATAAGGTGATATAAATCAAACTTAATGAACTGAACAAGGATGGTATCAATCCTTCAAAAGAACACACAGACGTTTTCACCCATCCTTCTCCACACACACTTATGTGCACACACTCTCTCACCCACATGCGCACGTGAGAGCAACAACATTTATGTTTCTCTCTGGTTCAGAGGCTAATGAGTAAGGCAACAAAGCATCCTTGAAACTGTTTGTGGTAGGCTGTGAAATGTAATGATTTATTGAGAAAGCTGATTGTAACAGCATATTCTAATTAAGTAGATGATATTTGATAATGGGCCATAATGATAGTGGTAGCATATCATAAATTTTGTATAGATTGACCAATTCTTTTCATTCCATCATTTTATCAATGTTATCATTGTTGTTGCTGTTGATGTTTTTATTATTAAAAATCTAATAGACAGTGTACAACAACGTTTGTGCTTTCCTTGGTTCATTTCTAATGCGCCAATTTCCATCTTATATGTCCACAGCAAATCCACATGCCCCAGTCCAGGATGAAGAAACTAACCAAGGAACTGACCAAGATTGGCGCCTACCCTGTAGCGGTCATCCCAGGACAGTACCAGGACTACTGTAGATAGTTAGTCTTCTTTTTCTTTAAATCCTTCATTGCTTTGCACACTGTTGCCTCTTAGAAACAGTGTGTACCAAGACTGTAGTCTGGCATTGCCAGCAAGGTAGGGGAAAAGGGTTGGAGAAGTCATATGGAAATCTGCTGAATTTCCCTCAATATTCCGCATAATGGTGACGAGTAGTATGAAGATATCAATCACGCAAAATTACAAAGTATGATCAGGTTAAGATTTGTTTAGAACAGAGATGTTGACATTTTATCTCAACCGATCGTCAATATCTGTCAGTTACTTACGTGTAAAAGTCTTTCAAGAACATTATGTTAGAAAGATCATCAGAGAGTTTAGTGTTTCTAGTGTATTGAAAATCATTCATCCTATGAAAATATTCCTTAAAACAAAAGAAATAGAAAGAAGCTGTGTTTGACTTTACTGCTTCCGTGACTCACTTTGCATCCATATTCTCATTTGCAAGAACATTTCTAAAAAAATACACTGCTTATGCAGTGGCTGATAGACTGGAGTTTTTCTCTTCATGTTGTGTCAAAGTTAAAGTACTGATGAATTTCCATCCTGATTTTCCCATTTGCTTCCAGCTATTCGTCAGACGAGCTGCGCTACTTGCCCCTGAACACCGCCATCTACGGTCCGATGTCCATCCGGAGGGAGACGGACTACGGACCGGAGGTTGAGGAGGGGGATGGAGAGGACCAGGAGCACATCTCGGTGAGGAGATCTTCCAATTAATAGTTGGTTCCATCTTGATGATAGCTAGAGAACCACGTGGATTGTATGTCCAGCTGGTGGTGTTGTGAAAAGGCAGATGTGAAGGGTTAAAGGGATAGTATTGTATTGGTGGAGATGAGCGTTGGGCTTCTAGCTTTTTGTGAGATACCACAAAACCAGAACAGACCATACCCTTCTAAGAGGAATTCAAAGTTATTTTTTTTTTATAATGAAAATTGGTTGTGGGATGGATGAGACATCTAAAAACAAAGAAAAGCAAAGTGATCGTAATGAAAGTTGGGTCCCACCTTTTATTACAATCGCTCTGTTTGGGAAATCTCAGCCATTTCAAAACCAGATTTCATCAAATAAACATTTAATCCCTCTTGGAATTACATGTTCTTTCATATCTAATTAGAGATTTCTCATTATCTCACCAAAAATGTCAGAAACCTGAATTAGGTCTCAACCAAAACTATACGTTCTCTTTAAGATATACAATAGCTAAGGGGGAGAAATAATTGGAGGAGTTCATACTATTACTGCACTGCAGATTGCGTCATTTTGAAAATATCAGCTATTATTTGTTTAGTGTGGTGGTGCTGCTAATGTTGCAATTCTTTTCTGCCATTTATCATTGTGCAACCATTGTATGTCGACCTGAAAGTAAGGTTTGGATTTTGAAAAGAAGACCACTTTCGAATCGATGATTCTTGTGTTGAGTTGTTTTTATTGCAACGTATTGGCATATTGCCCTTCATCGATTTAGATAAGCACTGATTAATCAGTGTATAAAATAATAACCATTATATAAATCATGGACATACATATCTATCCATCTTTAAACCCGAGTACATATGCCCATGATTTTTATTATGACCATTACTCTAAACAATGAATAATTGGGGCTTATTTGTGATGATCAAAGGCACTTTGTCAATCAGTTGCAATTAGACCCCAACTAGTTGCGATGCAGTAATCATGCATTTTTTTCTCGTTATCTTTTTTATTCCCCCCACCTGGCAGGACATCACCCAGCTGGATGATCTGATAGCAGGAAGGGACAAAGCTCCCAGTGATGCACCAGGGGATAGCGGATCGCAGCAACCTCAGGAAGGCCAGGAACAGATGCAGACACTGAACCAGAACCCCCAGCCACTGCCACCACCGCCGCCACCACAGCAGAAAGACCAGCAGCAGCTGCAGCTGCAGCAACAGGGTCAGCCCCCTTCCCAGCAGGTCCAGCAGCAACTGCAGCAGACCCCGAATGGTGGTGCCCAGCCCAACGCCCAGCAGCCCATGCGGGCACCTGGTGCGGGGCCGTCCGGGCCGGTGGTGGTCCCGCCAGGGCCCGCATCCAGTGGGGATGAGAGTGACGTGGTGAGGGTGCCCGGACCGGAGGCCCTGCAGCTGAGCATGGAGGCTGTGGTGCCCATCACACAGCCGTATCAGGTGAGTGCAAATCATCACTTCAGCCTCATGACAAGATTTCCATGCATAAGCTCAACTGTCTTTTGTTGATTATTAGTTCCTCGGTACTTTTGAATGCAAGACATAAAGGAAATGAGAGTATGAAAATACTACCGCCTTGATGATGTAAAGTCAGTCTGACTGTGATTTCCATCAGACAAGCTTAGAAATTCAACAATATGACATTCACAGATGGAAGCAAAACTATCAATTGTTGCGCTTTATGTAATCCACATAGAGCCCAATCCTACATGTTTATCCCATCGAGTGTGTTGTACAAAGTTTGGAGTCTGCGGGCATCATGTGTCTATCAGGGTGTCTGTACATATTGTAACCAACATATCATAATGATGATATTGATCATTATCTTCTCCATTATCCTTCTTCCCTTTACAACCCATTGCTATTGGATAATTTGTTAGGCCTTCTAATGTTTTAATTGTAAATGACTCCACAAAGGGTGGCTCTGTCAGTGAGTGAAACAGTATTGCATGGGAGTGAAACATGGTAAGTAAATTCTATGCACGCTAGAACATTTTGTCTTTAATTTCATGTTTAAATTCCTTTATACTATATACAGCATGCATATAAACATGTTTATTTTACTGTGTCTTCCCTCCCTGTGCATTGATCAATTCTTGCTTGTAGCCCAAAGACCTTCCAGATGCCATCTGTGGCCTGTGTCTGAAGGATCGCCATGCCAACACAAAGGGCGTACCAGAGGAGCTGGTTCATTGCTCCCAGTGTGACAACAGTGGTAGGTTAAAGGAAGAGAGTGGTTTCTGTACTCCACACTATACATAGT
This sequence comes from Diadema antillarum, assembly GCF_040938485.1. NCBI lineage: Eukaryota > Metazoa > Echinodermata > Echinoidea > Diadematoida > Diadematidae > Diadema > Diadema antillarum. Next base: position 146,476 of record NW_027272237.1, on the reverse strand, counting down.
AACATTAAGGCTCTTTATTATTTTTGGTTCAGTTATATATTTATGATATGCTTACAATTTGCATTACGTATCTTATTAGGTAGGACCCTACTAGCAATTTTCTATATGCTCTTTGTCATGTTTTGTCATTGTTTTTTTCTGGGTATTATACAATCTCCAAGTGATTGGTATGTATTATTGATAAGTGTACAGCAACACCTGCAATTCAGCCTTGAGCTGCAAAAAGATGGAATGCAGTGTAATTATTAATGCGTGTCTACCTTAGTGACATATGTTTTTAAATTTATGGATGAATATATACCATTACAAAGGAAAAACAAAACAAATCTCTCATGGAGGATATGTCCATGGAATTAAGAATAACAACCACGTACAAAACTAATAAGAGCAAATATATAATTATGTAGTAAATGACTGTAAGGAAAAACAACACCAGTGCCAATTTCTTAAATGATTGTGATTGTTATAATATTGATCAGTGTACAGCAGTACCTGCAGTTCAGCCTTGAGCTGCAAAAGGATACAATGCAGTGTAATTATCAATGTGTGTCTACCTAATTGACATATCGTCGCTGGGGTGACAAGACCTCATATCTCAAAAATGTCAAAAAAAATTTTTTAGCTTAATGGTCAAATAATGGGTCAAGTGATGTCCTGGCCAAAGCCCAACTGTCTTACTCCAAAAATGAAGCCACCATGACATGTCAAAGAGAAGGCTTTCTCATTCACTACAGTGCTTTGGCCGCCATGTTTTTTCGCTCTCCTGAACATTTGACATTTTTGAGATACAAGGTTTTGTCACCCCAGCGACGATATACTGTTTTTAAATTTATGAATAAATATTTACCACTACAAAACAAAACTAAAAAAAAAATCTCGCTTGTAGGATGTGGCCATGGAATTAAGCATAACAACCACATAGAAAGCAAATAAGAGCAAAAGTATGTAATGAATGACTTTAAAGAAACACAACACCGATGCTAATTTCTTCACTGGGTGTGGTGATGATAATGGTGTTGCCATGGTTTGCGTTAGAAGAAGGGAAGATGATGTGAGTGACAGATTACAAAGATTGCAAAAGATTCCTTTGGTGTCCCCTGAAAGGCAAGAGGACTTTTCATTCAATAAACTGAGGATGTTTGTCAGCTGAGGAAACACAACTAACCTTTACTGTGATTTCTTTGTTAGGGATATCTATGTAGTTTACTCACAAAGAGGAATTGTATGTGTTTGTTTTATGCATTATCTGTATAATTATTGTTTATTACTGGTGTCATTTTATAGCCTCTAATTTGACTGCGATGTGATTCCATCATAACCCAGTGGACAAAGAAAATGTCTATGAAGGGACAGTGGATATCAAATCAAATAAAGTGAATTAGCCTAATGCAAATATGATGATAATAATAATGCAAATATTTACTAGCTGGGCCAGTTGTGGCTAAATACTTACATGTAGGTAACAGAAAGGATGAAGAGGACGTTCACTATTAAGTACAACAATGTAAATCATCTGTCTAGCCAAAGGGAAGACTACTTTGTCTCCACCAGACAAACCTATTCAAATGCCATGCTGATGTGCTCTTACAGAACATACAAATGCCCTTTGTATTCTATCCACCCAGGTCACCCCTCATGCCTGGAGATGAATGATGAGCTGGTGAAGACCATCAAGACCTACCCCTGGCAGTGTATGGAATGCAAAACGTGCTCCCAGTGTGGTGACCCAACACACGAGGTAGCTAGGTCCCCGACTTGTGATACCTGGGCAATGCCTGCCAACTGTTGATTAAGTTTTTCTACACACCTCTTCAACTTGTGCTCAAATGTTGAAGTATGACAAGGTTTGGGTATCTTGATCAGCTGTTGATAGGTTTTATCCAGGTATTTCTTTTCATGCCACAGAAAGCAATGTTAATATTGAGTTACCGCTTGTATTACCTGTGCAACTGTGCATTATTTTGGCACATGCATGATGCCTATTTTCAAATTTGTGTTCTATGGTTCTGACTTTGATATACAATTTGGAAAGTCGTATCAGGGAAAAGCATGGAGAATATGGTACAGGGGAAACTCGGTATAACGACCACTGCTATAACGAGATATCGGTTATTACGAGGAAATTTTCCCGGTCCCAAATTTGCTTCCACACAAGTCTATGTAAAATGCTACTCTTATAGCGAGATCGCCTATAACGAAATAACTGCTATAACGAGATAAATGTTGTGATTTCCAAACAAAGAAAAACATAACCAATCAAACCTTTTATAGCGAGGTAAAGCAAAATGTCTTCGGGTAAAGCTTTACTTCGCCTGTGCGATCACATGTTCCGAGATTGTAAAGCTCGATGCGCCAAAAACTGTCTTGTACACACATATTTTCTTCAGTTCACTCTACAGCTAGCACCGCATGTTGTACATGTATACATGTGTGTGTGTGCGCACACTGATTACTAATGCAGAAAATGTGGTGGGACGGCCGTATACATGACATCATCACGACGTTTAGCAAGTGTGAAGCAATCTGATGCTGTGATTGGCTTTCTACGTAGGGAATTCCCCATCTTCACACACACGCAGTCATAATGTACATACAGAATGTGTCACACACAGCATTGTGCAGACCATTCCCCAATTCAAGCTTTCCACACACAACACACACCCATACTATCCACGTACCAATCCACAGACGATCTTCACACAATCGCAAGCTATATGATTTACGAATTCAAACATCTACAATTAATAACAAAAACATTCTTGATATCGGATTTCATTGGCGAAAAAACATCTTCTTACCCATAAAGGTGAGTAATTACCTCACACACATTACCAAGTTATCAGTATTGATTGAAAGATGATGGGTAGTCCCACATGTGCAAATTAATGTCTTTATGTTATGCTTTCTTTTATGCCTACTGATATAACGAGATATCGGCTATAACGAGGAAAACGACTCGGTCCCGACCATCTCGTTATATCGAGTTTCCACTGTATAGCAAGGCAAATGGCTCTTTTGATTGCGAGTTTAACAGGCTAACTGCAGCTATCCCATCATAACAAAAAGAAAGAGGGGAAACAGAAAAGAGATAGATGGCAGAAAAAATTGATTGATTAATAGATAGATAGATAGATAGATAGATAGATAGATAGATAGATAGATAGATAGATAGATATTAGGTAGGTAGATTATTAGATAAATAGATTGATAGATTGATAGATAGATAGATCGATAGATGGATAGATAGATAGATAGATAGATACGTAATTAGATAGATAGATAGATGAACTGATTGATTGATCAACCGATCGATCGATCGATTGAGAGGCAGAAAGTGATAGAAACGAGAGACAGTATCAACAGAATAGATAGGCCAAACATGTCAGATATACCAGCATGACAACACAACAAGTCTTCAGTAGCAAAACCTCACTCCATTGCAATGATTAATTGATGCTGAGTTTAGCTCTGAGCATAGCCTCAACACTCCTCCGCCGCAAGTAAGCATGAACACTGAATATTCAACTTACACATGTACTTATCTTCCCCTGTTTAGGACAAGATGATGTTCTGTGATAAGTGCGACCGGGGCTACCACACGTTCTGCGTGGGACTCACAGACATACCCACAGGTAGGAGGCATCAATCTACATTCACTGATCTGTCCAACTACCCAACATATCGATCTATTGCATGATAGTCAAGACATCCCTATACCTCTGAGATGATCAGTGGACGCTGTGCTCTAAATGTAATATTTATTGTGCTTTAAGTGCAAGAACACAAAACAAAACAAAACAAAACAAAACAAAGGAACTACAGGGAATTCCTGTTATACCTGGTACTGAGTGTTACTTCATCACTTTTTTGTGGTCAAGATTGGTATGAATGACTGCCTTGAGGCTACACCTATTACTATGGCATCACAGGCAGCATTCAGGTGGCATTCAAGTGGTTTCAATATCCTGTGGAGTGATATTGTCAGAGTATGATGTGCTGGTACGACTGTCAAAGCATACTGTAATGTTTGTGTTTTGTTTTGTGAGATTTTCGTCTCCTGCACTTAGTCTTGTCAGTGTAGATATATTGTATTTTATTAAACAAGATAGAGCACACTCAGGCATGTAAATGTTGATGATATTAGACTGCACCAAACTAAAATTTGCAATCCTTCTCTCTCCCCAGGTCTTTGGTTGTGTCCAAGTTGTTCTTCGGGGGGCGGCATCCCTCCCCCAGTGCCCCCTGCCAACCCCATTCCAGTCCCCATACCGGTACCCGCCGGCCTTCCTCCGGCCCCCCTACCCATCCCCGTCCCCATCCCCGTCCCCACCAGCCTGCCACCACAGCTGCCACAAAGCCAACAACTCCAGCAACTGCCCATGCAAGAACATCCGCCGGCAACACTGCTGCCACAGCCGCCACAGCCGCCACAACAGCCACCACAGCCACATCCACAACCACAGGCACCACTGCCGCCACAGCAGCAGCAACAGCCACACGTGTTACAAGCCTCCCAGCCATCCACACCATTCCAAGAGCCAGCTCTGGGCAGCAAGAGGAAGAGCACCAAGCGGTAGCCACTTCAGCAACTTCAGCAACAACCCGCACAACAGTCATGACACCCTCACCCACATACATGTATCTCACTTTCATGATGCATACCCATTTGGCCATGTGCTCAGCTAAGTACAGCCACCCTGGTAGATAACCATTTGAAATTCATTGTGTCTAATGGTACACTGCTCCCAATACCAGACCTTCCAACATTTGAATTTCAAAATTCCTAATGATTTGCGCGGCTCATCAAACTTTGTGTCACGTCGCGAAATGCCTGGCTTATTGAGATACAGTAATATGCATCATGCAGCTACCCAACACACATCTTGATGTTGGGCACATTTACATGTAATTAAGGGATTGTTTCAAGAAGTTTCAAACTGGATTTTTAAAAATCCAAGAGAACCTAAAGAGAGGGGGAAAAAACAATGAAAAGGGTTAGAAATGCAACAAAAAACACAACAGCATTTAGTGGTTTCCATGTAGTCTAAGGTAAAACAGAACTTGAAAAGATAAATTGTTATCTGAACAAAAGGATACAATATTTTGAAATCCATACCAATTTTATCTTGAACCAGAGGTACCAGCAACCTCCTCTGATTTTTTTTGTTCCTGAAGATCTCTGTAGGTTGCCTTCTTACACTGCTGGAGCAATGCAGTAGGATGTGTCTGCTCATAGCACACTGTACCTCTGGAGAGCATGTAGTACTTCTGTATAAGAATGTCTCCTAGTGTTTCAGTGGTCATACTGGCTTTGAATTTTGTCTTTGCCTTGGTCACAAAGCTAAACACTCTCTCACAATCAGCATTGCTGTGGAAAAGTACTAAGACTACTTTCACAAGTTTTGAGAGAGAAGGGTACTTAATCTTCATGTTCAGATCTTTGAGCTGTCCAATCAAATGCCACTGTTGATCAGCATGGGGACAGTCAACTACTTCTTTGGGCAAATCATCCACTTGATAAGCTAAGAACTCTTCCTCCAGCTGGTCCATCTGCTGATTGGAGTTCACACCAAGGCAACTGAATCTCTCAGCAAAGTATCTGACACTCCCAAAGTTTACATCCTCTCTTTTCCTCACATCTGCAACCTCTGCATGGCAGATGACAGGGTCGTTATATGGGAACTTCTTCACCATATATTGTGCAGCTGAAGTGTAGTAACTTCACACAGACTTGAAGAAGGCTGATGTGTCAATCATCTCACTTGCTTGCAAATACTCTCTTGCTGCTGCCCCAACAAACAAGTCTTCATCATCTTTCTGATGCACTCTCTCATCAAATGGAAGCTCATACAAGTTGTCTTTGTATGCATTCATTGCAGCAGGTGTGATAAACCGAAGGAACAGAGCTTTCAGTTGATCTAGAAGCACACTCCTCATCACATGTATGCATGGAGCATCTTTTTGTAATGTTACATTTGCCTTCTCAAAAACTGGTATGGATGCAGATAAAAACAGACAGTAAAGCTTTGTACTCTCTGCACTGAGTGCTCTCACAACTCGTTGAGGTCTTGTCAATGGCTTAGAGTCAATTTTTCCCCTTCAGTTTCTCTAGCCTCCTCTTTTCCTGTTGCATCTGTCTGCTTCCTCTTTGCACCTTGCACAGATTTAGTTGAAGATGCTACCTTGCTGGAATCAACTCTGAATGTCTTTCCCTGTGATTCCACTTTAGATTTATTTGTGGATGCTGCAGTTGAAGCTACTACCAATGGATTCTTTGCAAAAAATGATATGGGAGGTTGAGCTGGTTTACTTTTCACAACAGCAGTTCCCTTGGTAACACCAGTGCTAACCTGCTTAGAAGTAGCAGTTCCCTTGGTAACACCAGTGCTAACCTGCTTAGAAGTAGCAGTTCCCTTGGCAACACCAGTGCTAACCTGCTTAGAAGTAGCAGTTCCCTTGATAACACCAGTGCTAACCTGCTTAGAAGTAGCAGTTCCCTTGGTAACACCAGTGCTAACCTGCTTAGAAGTAGCAGTTCCCTTGGTAACACCAGTGCTAACCTGCTTAGAAGTAGCAGTTCCCTTGGTAACACCAGTGCTAACCTGCTTAGAAGTAGCAGTTCCCTTGGTAACACCAGTGCTAACCTGCTTAGAAGTAGCAGTTCCCTTGGTAACACCAGTGCTAACCTGCTTAGAAGTAGCAGTTCCCTTGGTAACACCAGTGCTAACCTGCTTAGAAGTAGCAGCTCCTTTCTTTAGGTCTTCCTGGTTGGATGTGCTAGAGGATGCAACTGTGGTTGATGTACTAGTCGATGCATCTGACATAACTCCCGCATTGGTCTTTTTTCTCCATTTGATAGGTTGAGTTGATTTAGTTTTTTTGGCAGGTGCTGATGATGAAGAACATGGACCAACACTTCTCTTCCTTGAGCTTCCTGTCTGTGCAGTTCCAGACACTTCCTTCTTGAAGAAAGCTAACAATGCAGGCCACTGCTGAAGAAGTCGATTGATGCACACACCTAAGGAAAGCCATCGTGTGCTCACATGCTTTATGATTTTCCGTACCTCTACATTGTGAAGACATTGAAATTCTTTCAATGTTGACTTCCTCTTACTGCTTTTCTCAAGGTAGAAGTAAACATCCACGAGCAGCTCCTCAATGTTCACTGGCAGAGATTTAGCCGCCTTTTCAGCTGCTATGTGCATCAAATGGCATGCACAACCAACCATGTAGATGTCTTCATGTGCTTGTTTCAGATGATATGCTAAGCCAGACTTTGTACCTTGCATGACATTCACATTGTCAGCACCAAATGACAAACAGTTGTTCCAGCTGACACCTCTTTTGGATAGTTCCTGATCCAGTCCTTCAAAAATCTTGGCTGCAGTAGACTCTTTAATCTCAACCGTAGACATCAATGTGGTACAGACACGTCCAAGGGATTCATCAAAATACTTCACGACCAGAGGGTACAGTTTGAAGTCTTCAATGTCAGTGCTGCCATCTGTAGCAAGGCTGTATGGATTACTCTTTATCACATCTATGATCCCACTCTCTTCATTTCTCGCTAAAGTCCGAACAAGCGATCGTGTCTTAGTTTGACCGCAGCGATACTGCTTGGCCACATTGTTACTTGGAAACATCTTTCTCAAGAGTGGCCCCACATGATCGGAGACAGCTAGAGGGAAGTTATGCTCAATTAAAAACTCTGTCATGTATAGCGTTGAAAGCGTTGAAAGCGCTGAATGTTGTCAGTTTAGGAGTGGAACGAGCAGCGTTGACCAACCTCACATGCTTCTGTGACAATACATGCTTAGCACAATCTCTACGTCCTCCATGGCTGATCAAAAAATCTGATCCACATGAACTACAACGAGCATAGCTCTCACCAACTGTAGATGGGCCAAGGCATGGCCATTCTTCGTGATATTTTGATATATAGCGTTGGCGCTGATATTGCTTCTTTTCCTTGGATGGTGGTTTTGATTTTGGCATGATGTCCAACAGTTATCTTCTCTTCAAGAACTGCATGTGGAAAAAGAAAATTAAATGAAATGAGAAAGAAATGAGGTCCTGCAAATAGGCCAGGCTGGGCTAACTAAACAAATTAAAATTTTATTTTTCTTTTAAATTAGCATTAATATGATTTAGTTAATATCCTTTTATTGCTACTTGCATTAAAAAAACAACAACAAGGAAACAAGCAAGAAAAACGCTTTGTTTTTAATAACATAGTTAGATTAATCAATTCATGATCAGTGTTAAAATATCCATTATATCAAAGAGCAGTATCAACATTTTGTGGTGGTAGACCTGTACAAAACACCATAACGCTGCGCGACGGGCCCGCTAGGTGAGCGGGGTTTCACTCCAGCCGCCGCTGGAAGGAAGGCAGCTGCAACTGCACTCGCTCGATAATATCAGTTATGGCGTAATCACATCGCTCAAATCACAACGAACAAACATCAGTATCGAAAATACACATCATAAAATTACTTACAAGTGATGATTTTGTCCTTTTTAGAGCATCGTCGGGATCAATGATGGCCTTCTGTTAGGAAAATGATGTCGGATATCGAGGCAACTCCATGCGATCAACGTACACAAGCTATGCACATGTGCACACACGTCGTATGTGTATGCAGTGCATGCAGTGTGTGTACGTATATCGCAATCTCACTTCCGCATTCAATATATGAATGCTGCCATCTATCGTCAAAGACATGTAATTCTTCACTAATTTATTTATTACTATTATTATTTTTTTTCGGAATATAATAGAAAAAAGCGGAAAAGCGGAAAAAGAAAAATAAAGGCGGAAAAATTCCGCCAAAAGCGGAAAGGTTGGGAGGTCTGCAATACCCTTGGACACGATCACTTGCAGGAACATTGAGGTTGTGTATAAATTAATCAGCACTCAGGAAATAGACCGTTTCTGTAATGTATTGCAATTTATGGATATTTCTTTCCTTTACAGCCTAGTAATGCAGCATTTTATTCACCTCCCATTAACTTCCATAGGCAGGACTTCACGTAGTTGTTGCTACGGTAAGTAGGGCAAACCTCCGGCAAGCTTTGTGGTTGTTAAGGGCAACTTTTGTGAACAAAGCATGCATAAAATATGAATACATTACAGAACCGGTTTATTTGATGCCGAAAGGGGGTGGGGGAACCTTTGCCAGCTTCGCCTGATTTGGTTTAGTGGCTTACCTTATATGGCAAGTTCATGAATCATTCATGAGATCATAGCTGCCTGGAATGTACGAGTATGGCGCATCATGGGGCTGCCTCTTCAAGAAGCCAAGACCTACTTGACCAAATCTCCTCGATCACAGGAATGCTGTGTGTGTACTGCTGGAATAGCTGTTAGTAATTCCTTGAATCAAGGCTACAGCTGTTACTCTACAACATGTACACACATACATTACATTCATACATAAATAATGTACATGAGTACATTGCCCTCCAGTATTGATCCTTATACTGCTACTATCGTATTGGTTCTTCCCCATTCTTTATGTAGATTATTTTTGTAGCTTGTCTGAATATATATATAGTGTTGCCATTGGAAATATCCATGTTGTATTGTCTGTTGCTATAGGAAGTGCATACAAGCTTGTTTATTGTACATTATTATGTGAGGAAATTGACCCTGATGTTTTGTCTTTTTTGTGTGTTTTGTTTTGGTTTTGGGGAGAAGGGAGTTGGCTGGCCCTTCAGTGGGGGAGGTATGGTTCATACAATTGTTTTGGAATTCGTCAAAGAAAGTCAGGGAGATATGATTTTAATGTTCATCTAATGCAGCTATCATACCGGCTCCACATTGCCTTGAATTAACAAGAGTGACCTCCAACAAAGGAAATGGTGGAAGTTTCATTAAACTCAGACATGAGTTGAGATAGTTTCCCCAACATATTGACATTGGTTGCTATCACTATTAAATGCAAATTAGGTGAATGGAGGATATCATTATTTCACACACTTTTAATTGGTCTGCACATGTTTCTTCCATGAATTATCCTGTTGAAGTTAGATTTTTTTTTTTCCAGTTACAAAATAAAGGATAAATTTCATCCTTCCCCTGAAGTGGTTGTAGAGTTGTAATTACTTAAGCTGTGTTTACACCATGTTCCCGGCAGCCCCGTTTCAGGCCACCTTGGACAAAATGGGATGGACTTGAAACGACGCCTTGAGACGGGATAGACAAACGCGACGGGCCCTGATTGCCGTGGATGCCGTGTCAGATTTGTAGACTGTCAAAAAATTTGCCACGGCAGTCACGGTGCTAATGAGGAATCTCATATGCAGCGATAAAACGGGGTGAACTTAACAAAACGGGGCAGCACGTACACTGTATTAGGCCGTAACAAAACTTGGAGGCTGTCCCTAGCGGGACGCGACTGAAAATATTGATTGTCTAGCCTGACCACACGCCACGAGAACAGCGTCTGATAGCAATATGTGCACCAGGGCGAGGACTGAATCGAAGAAGACTAGAATGTGAATGGGGGAAAAACAGGAGAATGTCTTGTCTACCCATGGTGCACTACGTTTCAGGCAAATGGGGCTGCCGTGGCCGCCGGGAACATGGTGTAAATGCAGCTTTAGCAATGATGACTTTTATGCAGAAATAGCTAACAGTTGCTATTCATGTGAGCAAACAAAACTTTATTTTCATAATTTCTTTTTGTGCAAAACACAATTGGATGGTTGTATTACAGGCAATGCCATGAACATCATCAAATCTAGTTTGCATATGAATTTGCAGCCAACGTCACTAGAACATTTAAAACTTTACAGTGTCATAACTTTCTTGTATAAAATTTCCCCCATTCTGTTTGTTCAGTTATGTCGGTTTGAACACAACATGCTCACTTCACTGTTATGTGGTTTACATAAAATTACAGCTGGCCGAGTGTCTTGATCCAACATGTGGATGGTTTAGTTGTCTGTTGCTACTGCACATTCATCAAGTCCGAGTTCGAGGCAGATTTGCTTTTGTTTTTCCATGGCATGCGCATTGCGTGCCCACACACTGCTATACACCGCATTTTTCATATTTCTTAGCTTTTCGTGATCGTACTACTCTGCAAACTACACATTGTGTATGATTTGATTACCTAGATGATTTGGCTATCCGTTGAATTACAATTCATCTTGGGCCACATTTTCCTATTCTCTTTGCAACATACCAAACCAACTAGTGTGTAATGTGTAGAAGCAAGCCTGTGTTGTGCCTCATTAAGTAGCCAATGTGTCAATGGAAATGTAAATATCATGTATGTAAACAACTTCCATGGAAGACCGAAACATGACTGTTCTGACCCTGTCATTCCAAGTGGAATGTCTACGCTTCATTCTCTTGCGAGTGTGTGTCAGCAAGTTAGTAACAAAATGAAAATGTGATCTTCATTGTATTTAAAGTCTTGTTGGCTGTTGAAAGCTGTCTTAATAAATGCTAAGGCAGAAAGTATGGCTGCCACAAAGACACAAATAAAATGCATCAATAGGTGTGTATTGTCAGTTGTGGTGTACATACATGTCTGTAAAATCAACAATCTCAATACATGTACTGTAAAAGTGGCTATTTTCGCATGAGTAAATTTTTGCGCCAGTAAATTTTTGCGCTCGGCTGGGTGAGATGAATTTCGCGCGTCTCTCATTCAGCAGAATCAAGACATTTATTAGTAGAACATACCATGTGCAAAAATATTCATGTGTCTATATTTTCACGCTGATTTCTTGTCGTGCGAAATGCGCGAATATTTCCACACTGCGAAAATTTCCACTTTTACAGTAATTGCAGTAGTCTTTGGGGTTGGGTGTTATCTCCCCCTCCCCCACCCCCACCCTGAAAAACACAAAAAAAGTGCACAACATATAATGCAGATTATTGAATCTATCCATCACCCACAATACCACTTCAAAAGCACTGTGACACCAAAGAAACCAACATGTACATCACAAACTCTTCACACTAACACATGACACTGAATGGTTGTATTTTGTTTTCAAAGTCATTATTTTATTTTCATATCATCTATTGAATATTTTTCATATCCACACTGTTAAAAGCATAATCATCAAGTACATATTCAATAATGGACTACTTGCATTTTATCATAATATGCACATTTCATTTTTTTCACACATACAAAAAATATGGTAATTTCTTATTGCTTTTCTGCAAGTCAAAGAATTGTTGCTTGATATTAGACTAAGAAAAAAAAATGAAGAGAAAAATGAACTGTAAACAGCAAGTTGCACATAATCCTCATACACTAATACATCTGTAAAACTGCAAGCAGGCCAAACACGTCTTTATGTGATGTGCCCCGATGTGCTTGATCGGGTCCGCATCCACTCTATACGACATATCCAAAAGTCGCAGAGACCTGTCAGAATGTGTTGCTGTTGGCGCTCATCTGAGCTAAAAACGACAGCTGCAATTGTCTACACAACCCACAGGGCTGCAGCTACCCAAGCTTTAGCTAGCAGCGGCAGCAGAGAAAAAAAAAAAAGAGAGAAAGTGCTCCAAGCTTGCAAGCATATGATCATTACAACTGAGGTAGTAGTCCTCTTTGTAAAATTCTCGAAAATTTGTGTGACAGTTCGTCAGGGTAGAATTTGGTGGTCTCTGTAAAAGCCAGAGAAAGGAAAAAAAGGATACAAAAACGAGGCTCAACCTCTCCACAGGTTCCACAGAATAATTTTCTTTTTAATTATTTGACAATGTACTTCAAGGGAATTTTCTTCACAAGGTAACCAGTCCTGGACATCGAGTTCTGGGAGTGATTAATGCCTGACATGAATTGAACAAATTTAATCTCTTACGGACACCAAGTTTTACTTCAAATTACATTCCAGAAGTGTTTGAATCGATACAGCTTTTGTGTCCTGAAGATATTCTGCCCAGAGTAAGCAGTCTTATGAACCGTACCGGTACAGACGCTGGCAGAATAAATACCAGTAGGGCGTGAAAGATATCATGGCAGTCTAAATTAAAGGGAATTGGTCTGATACTGCATCCAACTTTTGTGTCCTATGTCTTTTTTTTAAAAAGTAAATAGAATTTTGCCAATGGATGTGACGAGCCATCCTGCCATTTCATGAAAGAATAAAGAACATGACTTCAGAACTTGAAAATGGCCCACTGAAGATTTTTTCCTTAAAAACAATACATGCTAATGTATCTATATTCGTTCGTGTCTGTATCCTCCCAGAACACAGCACAACTATTAAATAGAAAGTCTGATAGTTTTGTTGTGCAGCTGCTACCTAGCGTGGATTTCTGACCTCGCAGAACCTGAGCTCTTGTAAAAACCATCATGTGACCACAGTCAGATGATAAAAGAGAAGTAGAGCTAGCAGTGCATGAACAGACAGCAAAAATCAAAACAAAACACACAAACCCGCAAATTTGATATGCATGCAATACATCCTGTAGTCCAAACTAACCAACGGCTGTATGTTGTTACATACAACAGCCTAGACACCACATGTGTACGAGGAAGTAGCACAGCAAAATCTAATGTACTTGGCACATTTTAATATTATGATTCACTATTATTTCTTTTTGAGAGAATGAGAATGAGAATGAGAGAATATCAGAGAGACCTTTTTACTATTTGGACATCTACTGTTCAGTAAAAATATCATAATTAATACCAACGTTATATCCTGTGTTTTTAAAATTTGGCAATAAGACATAACAAGCACTGCTTTGGTAACACACACACAAGCGGGTCTCTCATTGAGTAGCCACTGCCACACACAATGCAAGGACACAGCTTCACCTAACTTTGGGGTGTATCCCTTTCACAGAGTACCAGGATTCTACCTGTCCTGTTAACGTACAGGTAACCTCTCTTATACACATGCATGAGTTCCTTCTATGCACAACATTCACACTCGGCTAGAAAATATTGATGGTCACCCTGACAGTACTTCTCCAAGCATTATATGTATTGCAAGAGCATTCAGGTCTATTCACATTCACTCCATCTATCCCATTGTGTATTATATTCATAATGTATTAATAATGATGTAAACGCAGCGATAACTGTTAAGATTACAATACAATTCTAAATAACTTCATAGTTTGATAAATGCGGGTATGCATTTTGCCTCATATTCATTGTTAAATTATGACTGAATATCCACTACTAATTAGATCAACATTACTGTGAAAATACGCACCGACATCGTTATCTGCCATGTTGTATGTCGTTATCACCCATTCAAATCACCAATAGAGTAACCACGACATTCAACGTACTGTGCGTCATTGTGCAATATTGATTCCACATCAACTAATAGTGGTCCTGATTTACAAGGTTGTATGTAATCTGACATAAATATATAGATATGACTTGTAAATCTGTTTAATCACTGAGAAGTCATTATTTCACTGAATAACCAACCTAATTTGATCTTCGATTGTCTACTTTAACACACGTACAGCTGCAAGAAACAACTGGATAGTTCTGTTGCTGTTTGAGAAAACTAATCTCACACCTTCCAGGAAGTCCACTCATCTGTGACTGTCCACATAAAACTTTCAAGAAGTCACCCAATATCTCTGTTTTAGCTTTGACATACTCCACAACTATACCTGTTGAACTGGAGCTACTGTATTCTACCCACTTTATTTGGTAGAATATGAATGCTACAGTGAAAATGGAATCCAACACATATAAGAAAAATAAAAATGTTGCACATGGAGTGAAGCTTCATGGGAGCAGAGATGCTGAGAAAAAATTGTAAAGCATCCACGTATTTCCTGCCCATTTTAGGCACATCGTTCAACGTTTTTGTAGGGGTTGCAGGAATTTTAGTAGTACATCTTTCTATGTGATGGAGTGGTTTTCTGCAGCTTTCAGAACTGCAGTTTATAATGGCTTCATTTTTCTTTTTTTCAAAGATGAATAGTTGTACTTTCAAGAGGTGATATCATATCATCGTATTTCACTCTGTTTATCGCACTAAATACTACAAAATCGTAAAGGCTGGCATCTCTGGGAATTGTTGAAAGAATCATTCACATGTGACATACAAACAAACTACCTGGCAATCCAGAGTTGAGCTGAAGAAAGCCCAAGGTAAGTCCAGTATGAATACATTCAACATTTCACTTTGGAAATTTGGAATTTGATTACAAAGCCCATTTCATCCTCAATCCCTCTGCACACTTTATATATCGTTAGCTTGTTTGGTGATTTTCAAAGTTTGAGAGATCTTTTTTTAAACAGCGAAAAACCTATGCAATTTCATATTTGTTTTTGTTTTTGTTTTTCATCAGGATCATGGTTGATATCAAAACTAAAAAATAACAAATAAAACAATAATGAACATTCTGACCTAAAAGTTCCGTAACATGAAAATTATCTCCATGTTCTAAGCCCCTAATCATTAGAAGGAAGCAGAATAACATTAAGCAATGAAATAGATAGACTAAGGACAAAATAGTTTTCCCCACTGTAACTTCATTTCTTTTGCTGATTTTTTTACTCAGCATCCTTATTTGCAATTTCGGATGGCTCTGTGCTACCGGACACCTAGAAATCCGAGCATCTAATGTTGAACTTTAACATTTATGAAACATGAAGATGTGGAGGGCCAATTATCATTCTTTTTCTTATTTTTGTTATTAAAGGCCAATATGATCAAAGTTTCATTTTTCTTCTTTTCTGAACACCCCTCAGATACAAGACTTTAATTTAACCTAAGCACACACAATTACCATCTGCCAGTTAGATACTAATGACAGCATTATGGTACATGTACATACCCAATAGTGTTAAGTGCTAAAACCCTCTTCTGCTCACATTATATGTGAATATTGATGTAAACAAATTGATATGTTGTAAAAATTGAATAAATAGAAGATTATGGTTATTGTTATACTTTCAGCCATATTAGGTTTAATATCACAAGAAATAAAACACCATAGATGTCTCCTATCATCTAGCATATCATTGCACTACTAGCGGCAGAGAGAGGGGTTAGCTCTGCACCTATGCAAGCCTCTACATGTACATTGTAGCTCTCACGATATGATATTTTCCGACACAACGACAGGTGCATGAGAGAATTTGGTATGCTCCTCAACCCGCCCTAATCTATTATCAGCCATATTCCTATGAATAAAGCTGTGATATAAATGTTTGTAACTATGCTGTTGCTGCTACCATCCTTTGCCTATTTAAACCCTATGATTGTCCTATGCACTAGCTGAGCAAAAAGCTTATTAAAGAAAATTTCAGTCAATAATGTCCTACTCTGGAACATAATGAATAATGCCTCCGGCCACTTCGTTGGCGGAGGCATAAAAACTGAAAAAAGGGAAAGATTATGCACACTGCTATGAATGTAAAAAAAGTTGATAGATATAAAACATAATTTATACTTACATCGCATACAGATGAAGAAAGTTAGATGTTCAGAAAGAAGTGAAAATATAAAAACTTCTAATCGGCCAAAGATATGCAATAAGGAAATTCTTACTTATATGTTGCTGAACACAAAACATACAAAAATGCATTCCGCATAGTGTCACACACAAACTGTCCACATAATAATTCAGTCATTTTGACTTTGAAAGATTCCCCCTTCATTACCATAACACCACATCACAAAGAGTAATAATACACCACTCAAATATATCCACAAAAATGGATGTCAATGAATTTTATACTTCTTACCTAATGTCATGGGTTTGCACTGAAAATGACGGATAGCGTAAGACTAAATTCTTGATATTACACCGGTACTAACAAATTCCTATCATAAGTAACTGCCACTCTCACTTATATATCCCCTTCAGTGAGTGGGCATTCAAAGCAATGTACACCATGTAGATGCATATCTTACAATTTTACACCTACAAATATATATAATCATACAAAATGATAAAATGATTTGTATCATATTACTCTTATATAAACTCTCTTTTTTTTCACAGAATGCTGACTCTGAGGTACCTGGCTCCATCATTCCTAGTAATGTTTGTACGCGGACAAACACATGAACTTTGACTTTTAAACTTTGACATCAAAACACATCACATGACCAGCCCAACTGTGGTCGGCGCATTGACAATTTGAGCTTGCCCTGCAGATCATGGACATTTAAGGGACATTCGAGGGTCAAACTGTAGTCAGGGGAATCTGTTTTTTTCCCCCTTTCTCCTTTCCTTGATATTCTTTGTCCCTGACTGACAGACATTCACATACTTTGGGAACTTTTTCATTTAAATCACAATTGGTATTGCATGTGCAATTGTAGCTTTACAAGATAAAAAGACAACAACAACATAGCATTCACACATTCACAAAAATACCAATGCCTAGAAAAAAAAAATGTTATTACATAGAAAAGAAAAGAAAAAAAAGCACAATGTAACAACCGAATCATCGCACGGATCTGAAAGACGAGCATTTGGTTTGAAGTAAAATATCAGAATGCAAATCACGACAACTTGCTGCGGGCAATTTAGTTCTGGGCAACGAAGAAATTAATTATTCCAATGCAATCTCAATGGTGATGACAGCTCTGTAAAAGAATGAACCCTGTAGTGATTCCTATTCATTCCTTCTGCCTGCTGCTCTCCTGGCATGGAAAATGAGTTTGAGCTCCCATGCTTGCCTCAAATCTATTAGCCTTGCTTGGCAAGAGATATACATCTACAGCAGACCAGCTGCTGCGTGGTTCAAAATCTGCATTTTCTAACACACACACTGTATGCAGCAATGGTACTACACCTTGACATCTGTTTAATAGTACTCTACCTTCACTAATTGACACCTTCGCCCTCACAATAGCTGTGGATTTACACTACAAAGAGTTTGCATAGCATCTACAGTGAACATAATTATCATGAACTACAAAATATACACCATCTGAAAGGAGGAGAATCTTTAAAAGCAGAATTAAACTCTTTCTCTAAAACAAAGATCTTTGCCAGAGTAGTTTTCCCCATACTGGTGGAGTCGCAAGTTTTGGTTTATACCAGACAGCCTCTACAAATTAAAGATTGCAATTGCGACTGACGGACCTCCTGATCATTTACTGTAGACGATCTGCCGTACACTGAGTGGAAGAACTTTGCATCAATTTTGTGCTTCTGCTTTTGGAGAAGCCGTAAAATCAATTGCATATTGTGCATCAATGTGTGTACGTGCGTGTGCCATCATTCTCGGTCTCTTTTGGGTTGAAGCCTGCGTATACCAATAGTTTCACGGAATTGATCGACTGATTGATTCTAATTATCACATCACGCAACAGCAGAAAAATCTGTATGACAGTGATGCTTCTTGAATGATTGCTTTAATGACTCCCATTTTTGTACTCAGATATAAATCAGAGTGAGAATTTTGAGGACAAAAAGAAAAATCCCAGGCAAAAATGCTGTGCCATCAATGTGAACCTTACACCTCTATGGCCAGTTCTTGTTGTTACATCTATGTAAAGACCGATCTGTTACTAACCTGGGCCGTACAAATTTCACCGAAAAAAATCTCGAAAAAGTTGTACAGATTCCACTAGTCTCATGGGTTGAAGCGAAGGGAATATCATTCACCACTTAACCAATCATTTGAGCGACTTCAGCAGAAGATTCTTTCAAATGCACCTTCACTAGGCAAAAACAAATCTACACCAAGGCTTCAAACCAAAAGAGCATTAATTCCTCTCTGAGAATAACTTACTACAGTCGACCAAGTACCAGCCCAATGGCATACACAATGGTTCAAAAGACAATAATAAGCCTTCCCATCAATTTGGCTATTATTTTTTTGTCTTCATTTTTCCATTTTATGAAAATTGTACCCTGCATACCTTTGGAATGAAATCTATTTGTATTTACTTATTCTTTGTCTTGTACCAATTAGCCATGAGTACATTGACAATCTAACCACTTGTTGCTCACAACAACAACACATTTGTAATATGACCACATTACAAGAAGCACAAAATATACACCATATATTCATGCTTTTGGCTTACAGAGGTAGTGACAAGAAGAAGGAAATGGAATGAACCCTTTGCTTTTTTTCTTTGTCCTGCTTCATCGTCACAATCAATTTCAAGACAATTCATTACAGTGACTCCTACAATGCTCGACAAGTACAGCTGTATGACTGACTTCTAACAGCAATACACGAATATGCATACTTCACTTTAATATACTCTTTACAGGTCAAGCAATGTTATCACATTCCGATGCAACGACAAGAATGGTACTAATTTTTCTTAATTGAGTCTACAAATTGACCCCCCCCCCCCCCCCAATTATGTGGAGCATAAATGTGCTAATTACTGAAGGTGCTATAGTGCCATAGTGCCGCATAGCACTGAATCAAACTGCTCCTTTATGTCTGATGAAGCTGATAGTGGCAATGGAAGGATTGAATTTATCTTTTTTTAGACTATCAACTCATCTGGAAGTCATATAATTTTGGCGACAGTCTTCTCTACGATATACTGTACAATGTTTAGCAAGATTGTACATCACAGCTTCACAGAATTTGTTCCAGGTTAACCCACAGCTTCATATTGATGCAGCTGCAGAGTGATCAAAATCGCTGGACTGAATCTCCATGGCTGCGTAATTTGGCACTGAAATTACTGACATTTTGCGATGTGCATGCACGGGGCAACAAGGAGGCTGGCAGCTCAATGATAGCCAGGATTAGTCAGACATCAGCACTCACTTGCAAAGAAAAATGTTCAGAGGAACAAACTTGAGCTGATCCAACACCAATCCCAATGTTTGGCTCTGATTGACTATAAATCACAAAGTTGCGTAATATTTCTGAACGCACAAAGTAGTATTTGAACAAGGTCATGGGGGAACAGATTATACAGTAAACAGCCCAAGGTCAGACGATTATTCAGGAACACAGCCGGCAAATGGCATCAAAGAGTGTTGGCGGTTCTTTCTATATTCATGATATCTGGAATGTCAAAACCACTCACTCGACACAGCACATCACTCACTTGTTTGTCTGAATGTGTACCAGTACATATCAAGACGAAATAAAAACGATGGCAAACTCCACACATCCCAAGTGATGAAAGGGTGGGCGAATCCCAGGAATTTGAATTTGCTGGTTTCAGAACAAACACAATAGAGTGACGATGTTGACAATCAACCCACACGAATATAAGCTATTTTTATTTCTCCACAGACAATAACATCTATATTCATGCAATCATTATGGCTTTAAGTTATCATGTGAGCTAATCTAAATTAGTCTTGCGCACGGAGAGGGCATTTGATATGGCCTTTTTTTTAAAACTCTGACATGATTTGTTACAAGGTGTGCTTTGATTGAACTACATGACATAATATATATATATATAACATGTATATATATAATACTTATATACTGTATATATACATATACACATATATATCACATAAATAATCTATACTTTAACCACTACGTGGCAAAGTAAGCTTCTGGTACTGATGGTAGCTTGCACGGTTAAGTGTTTGCTCTTAGGGAACTCACACACATGTGACTGCCAGCCAATGAAAAAAAAAGGAGAAGAAGTTAAAGAGTTATTCAAGGCCATTATGTTACTTTCACCACATGTAAAGAGGCTCAACTCCTCTAGTTCAAAATACGGCAAATTATTCGTCAAGAATTAGAGCAGTGGGCACAGTGATTGCGTGACAATCTTTCCTTTAACATTAAAAAATTCTGGGGATTGTTTGTTGCTCAGCTCTTCTCGGCTTTACCATCATAGTTTTTCTTGAAACTGTCAACCAGAGCATTGGTATGCCGGGGGGGGGGGGGGGGGGGGGGGGGGGGGGGGGGATAGATAGATAGACAGATAGATAGATAAAGTAAGTTTCAGCTGTTCTAAGCTGTAGGATATTTTTGAGCAGAAAAGGTGCATGATTCCCTTTAAATCTTGAAGAAGGGAGTTATTATACCAGTCCATGCTAAGGCTAATTACCTGGTGTCGCCGAAATTTACATAATTGCTCATGTGGCTGGCGGTCACGCATTATCTAATCTTTGTACAGACACACACACACACACACACACGGACACCATACAGACATCTTAATACCCGACATCACGTCACACAATAAATACAGACAAACAGACAGACGGGGGGCTGGAAGGGGGCGCTGGTCTTGGGCGAAAAGTACTCATTGTGGCTTGCCAGATGAACAGTGCTGACACGTAGAAAGCGCGCGAGATGTAGAGACGGAAACACACACACACACACATACACGATGAAACCGCGATGATGAGGATGATGGGCGGAGCGTCGACGACCGGTCCCTAGAGGGCAGCATCCTGTCGAGATAGTCACCTGGAGATGGTGGTCTGAGAGCTGGCCTGGGAGCGGTCACTGGCCTTGCTGGACGTGGTGCTAATGCTGAGCGAGGAGAAGCCACTTTGGCAGGACTGTAGGCTGGTCATCGATCCCCTGCAGGAGGAAAAATAAACATTTCGCGTTTTTTCAAAACACAAAACACACAGCACAACAGTGTTAATCTTGGTTTCTTCTACTTCTTTTTTTTGAAAACCTCTATGCAAAAAAAAAGAAGAAAAAAACCTCTATAACAACACTCTCTCTGAAGAAAAAAAAAAAATTTCCTTCAGTTTAATCTTACCATAAAATGCATATGACAAATCGTTCAATGCTTATCTAGTTAAAATGAAAACACAACAAGAATTTGGATAGTTCTTATGTCTGTTTCAAAACGTCACTGAAATGACACTTAATAGTTTGGGGCATCTTGTCACATGCTGCTCAGTAATGAATAGGTATGATTATAAAACAGATGAAAGGATACAATTGGTAACAAAACAAAAAGCAATCAGTGAAGATACACAAAGAGACAAATGGATAACAGACAGGTAGGAAAATACAAATACTAAAACACACAGACACACACACACACACACACACACACAGACACAATATACATATGTATATCCTTTATGCATGCAAATCTACATGTATGACACCAGCTTATGTACAGATGGACAGATGAATTTACAGTAAGGTTGATGTACTCCAAATTAGCACCGTGATGAAATAAATCTCCAGAAACATGCAGTGTACCTGAAATCCTCCGAGGCGAGTACTTCGTGGTAGAACATGATCTTGGACTTGTGGTGGTGGTGTGTGGCCTTCTGGGTGGAGTTGGGCAAGGTTGAGGAGATGTTGTAATGTCTCCACTGTAGTACATACCACCCTGGCACCTGACACACCGACGACCCCTGAAAAACAAACATAAACACGATGCATAATCAGCCATCATCTGGCAGAACTAGATATAGGTCATTGATTGATGCCAATTTCCAGGACTCGTGAGATTCGCATTGAATTCTTTCCTGTGGTACAGGATAAAACGTTTGGATTCTCGACCAAAATCTTCTCTGAATTCTCTGAATTTTCACCTATTAACCTATTTTTACCTACATTGTATTTCACCTATTCTCTGAATAGATTCTATGAATTAAAGGGCCTAGATTATTTATCTAGTTGACTATAAGGGAGTGTTGCATATCTTTGTAGATTTACTTCGCATTGAAACATCCATGCCTTTGCCTCCCATTCAGACTGCATTCTGTAAACAGTGGTACAATGTATTTACAGCACTTTGCAAACTTTGCTATGCGTTCCAATATTCCAATTCCAATTCCAATTCTAAACTGATAAAACCTAGAAGTATGTGTGGCTTGCCTGAATACTTTTCCCTTGATGTCAAGAGAACCAACTGACCTGTATACTCTCTCCAGCCTTGCACACGAGAGCCGACTCCACCACTTTGTAGTCTATGCCGGGCTGCATGGACTTGTCGATGACGATGGTGTTCGTGACCACGCCCGCTGGCGTCGAGACGGGATTGGTCACCTCCTTGTGGATGGTCAAGGGCCGGCGCGAGACCAGGACCGAGAAGACCACGTCGCCTCGAAGGACGTCGAAGTCCCAGGTCAGGACCTGTTGGGCGTCCTTGATGTGGACCAGTACCTAGGACAACATGGACAATACATACAGTTTTGTGCACATGGATAGGATTGGAGGGTATTTGGTATGCATAAGACATTACATGGGAGTGAGCTATACACAGCTTGGACTGTGTAGATGTTTTTTAAAAACAAGGACCCTCAAGAATGTTTTAACTCCTCGCCATATCAAAAGAGCGATGCATGGGAGCCAAAACTTGAAAACTGTCTTGCAGAAACAAGGCACTTCCTTCACATGGACTTTAGCGACTGTATACTGCATTTTGAAACATGCGAAAATATCAATATCCCAACGCGAACGCGACGTGAACATGTACATCTCTCCTTTCATTGCTGCAATCTACGGTCACAAACTGAACGCTCAAAAAATTGTTGCGCAGTCCTGATTTGCAAAAAATTAAACTCGCTAAATAGCATTTAGCATTTATTTCATTCAATACTTCATAAAAACCAAATAAACAAACAGAAAATGCAGAGCATATAAAATACAAGTAAATTCAGATTCATGTCATAAAGTATGCCTCGCAGTAGATGATGATATACCGTATAGGGAGAGGTCAAGAGCACAAGAGATAAGCCTGTGTCATTGTATAAAGGTCAGAGTGATGCATGGACATACCTCATGGGGAATCCCCTTTTGAAGGAGGGCCGACTTGTAAACAGTGTCTGCACACAGGGTTGGCTCTCCTGGGCTGAAGAGGTCTTCCGAGGACCGGTAGCAGGCCTTGGGGATGATACCACCTTCTGGTATGTCACACTACCAAAGTCACAGAGATGGATGAAGAAGACAACTTTAATATCACATGGACATGAAGATTATAGACTACAGCCATCATCTCGGCCTACAGGGAACTACATTCAATATGATTATCGTCATATAGTATGTTAGAAGACACACAATTATTCATGGACATACTTTTTGTTTTGAGGAAAAAAATTACTGTTGAACCAAAGAATGGCTCCCACTATGGTCATAGGAGAGAAACAATGTGTTCTCCTGAATTACCATAGTCCCTTAAGACTCTGATTAGATGACGTAAACTACTTGATATAACAGAGTAAATCCACTGCAGGAATGTTTGTGACAACATTGAAAACTGTCATTCATAAACAGCAGCAAAAAATCTACTTTACTATACACATTTGCCCATGTCTGTTATCTTTTAGATATACGTCATTCTATATCTCTCTTCTCTCATGTGCTGCACCTACTGAACATCCAAGCTAGACAAAAGTATATAATTCTGACTGAGATTTTTGGGGTACAATGTACATTTACAATAAAAAACGGTTACTGAGAATAAGAATGCTGAAGACAATCTTATGAGACAGATATCCACTGGAAAAGTGGAAGCACTTTTTCGTGCTCAGTCGGGCAAGATTAATTTTGCATGTTTTTGATTCTGCGGAATAGAATACAAAATAGCATTACATACAATACATGTGAGCAAAAAATAAAATTGTGCGTATTTATATTCCCGCCAGCTTCATGTCATGCAAAATGCACAAAAAAATTGTCCTCGTTTACAGTATGTGAGCTTCGGTAGATAGGAATCAGAGCAATATGAGGATCAAGGGCAACTCACAAAGCAGTCGCCGCTGATGAAGTCGGGGACTATCTCTGGTGCCACGTGGTCCGTTAGGCCGCCGCTGTCCATGTAGTTCTTGCCGCCGTAGATGAGGAACTTCTGCCTCGTGTTCTCATCGATGAACGGCGAGACGAGCGTCCAGATGACGGGGAAGACGCGGGGCGCCCTCACGATCAGCAGCTTGCCCATCACCTCCGGGTAGTTGGCCTCCACCACCTCGATCATGCGGAGGAGGGCCTTGATGCCCGGCCGCCACAGGTGCCTCATGCTGAGGCCCTCACAGTCTACTATACAGGTCCAAGAGCTGCCAAGAGGGAACATAACAAAAAAATTATATTGTAAAGTTAGAAAATATGACAATGAAATGATAGTTTTGGTCTCTTCCTTTGTGTAAGCTTCTATGATAAATCTTATTGATGCTATGGCATAACAAACAAACAAATAGAGTCCAATAGCTATCTTTGCCAGATATACACGTATTGGAGTATATTACCTAAGCAAAGAACATGTGCCAGGCAAAGTCGAGGACAATATGGCAGAAATGAGAGCATTATTTTTGTATGTCACATAAAGTCAACGCCTGCCAATACCTAGATTATTGGCAGCGTTAAAATAATTTCATGCTTTACAGTGGTCTGCTTCAGTGATACTCTTGAATGCCTCTCAGTGATCTTTATACCTGCCAAGGGATGTGATTCTGTTATTGATATGTCAACTCTTGGAAAGTGGAATCCCCATCAGGTGACACTCCCCAAATTGACAATGCCGTCATATTAATGAATCATACATAGTTCATATTGTGATTGTATGTTTCCTCCATGCTAATATTTCAATCATAGTTTGTTTTGTTTTGTTTTTTGTTTTAATGAATAAACTCTACAGGGCAATGAAATGAAAAATGAAACGATAGATATTTCTTACATTGTTGAAAAAAAAAAGGATATGCCACATGTATCTGGTATGCTTTATATCATGAATTACCTTTTTGGTGGATGGAAACGAATTATAACTGAACTGAATGGCATTTTACTATAGAATTGCAAAATTGCACTCTACAACTTGACAGGTGTGAGAGTTAATCTATGGCCATTAAAAAAAAAAATAAAAGGCCCACAACTTCCTCTCACTGCAACCAACAAGCCATGACACCTGACCTCTGCGGACTCACCTGATTGGATGGCCAGTTTGCTGGGTGGCCTGCTCCGTTCTCCTCAGTCCCTCCTCATTTATAGACAACACCTGTAAAATGAAAACATTCATGGCCTCTATCAATATCAATGCTTCTCAACGCCTGATGGCTGGTTTGATATCAGTCTAGGGATGATTTTGGTGAACTTTCACCTCTTAAATCTGTTTAAAAGACAACTTACAGACAGTCCTCTCTCTCCTCTGATGTTTTTCCCCGTCCCTTCCTCTGCTGTATCAGCGTGCTTTCACAGCTTTCTTCCAATCCCTTTACCCACACATTCATTAGATTATAAGTAATTTCATTGAATGCAATAATGGTTTTAAGGGTTTCAAATGCTTTGATCTTTGGATGAGGTGAGCAGACCTTACTACTGACTTTTATGGTGCTGTTTTGTTATGTTTTTGTCTTTTTTTTACATTGCTCTCTGAAATATTTTGACAGTTTATCTTGTGTCATAATATATATATGTATGTCATGTCTCATTTTATAAGTAAATCTGACCTTGTAACCCAAATAAAGGATTGAACTGAATCACATGGAGTGACTGTTGGATGTTCTGTGTGCTTTTCTAAACTGCATTCACTTGATTCATTTGCCTAGAATCATGAAGATGACATTTAATGGCAAGACCGGCAAGGGGAAGAGGGGGATGGAGGAGGTGTAAGAGTGCACCCCTCCCAACTGGAGTCTGGGTAATGATATCCTGGTAGTCTGGAGACTTCAAAAAATGACAGGCAAACAACAGACACTTTCATTACATCTTACTGAATGCTCTCTGAATAAAAAGTGCAAGTAACTGGAAGAGGCCTTGAGCAGACACTCAAGCCTGTTATGTAGACTGGCTGAGCTCAGAGGGATTCCGTTGCCACATTTAAGGACATTGAGGTAATGATTCCTCAATTGTTGGACGCACCCAACCCTCAAAAGCAGTTCTCTACCTTTAAAGGGATGTTAGTCAGACGCTCTAGGATACATTTGCCCACAGTTTTCCTTGTATATCCTCCCAGCTCCCATTCGCTCAGGAATCAAGTCTGACATTATGTTTAACATGCCTCATTGAACAGCAGTAATAGCGTTGTCCTTGGTTGAAATGAGGACAGAAGCATGCACAAATCAAGACGCAAATTGCAAATAATTATGTGTGTTGCTAACGTCATCTCCTACCGCCCACAACCAGAAATTGGGACATGAAATATCAGAGTCATTAAAATTTTTCTTGTCGCCATCAAAGGAAAGCCGCCAATTTGGCAATTTCACAGTTCATTGCGATTATGATGTGCAAGTATAACCAATGTGTCATTTGTGATTGGTTTATGGCAGCTAATGCTTCCCCCCCCCCCCCCACCCCCGGTTCTCAAAGTCAGACAACCATAAGGAAATAAGAATATGGAAATGATCATAAAATGTCTTCCTGTCACTATCAAAGGGAAAGTAGTCATTTCTCATTCAAAAGAAAACTGGAGGAAAATATGGCTGATGATACACTCTTTCCTCTTGAATACACACTATCGCCTCAACAGTTAGACTGGACAGTTACACTCGGTAAATTTAGCTGTGCATCTAGTAATTTCTTATCAACAAGATTCACAAATGAAGGGTAAATGCTCTGGGTATTACACTTATCAGTGCCCATTTTATAAAACAAATAATCC
The DNA here is from genome assembly GCF_040938485.1 of Diadema antillarum. Taxonomy (NCBI): domain Eukaryota; kingdom Metazoa; phylum Echinodermata; class Echinoidea; order Diadematoida; family Diadematidae; genus Diadema; species Diadema antillarum. The sequence goes on along the minus strand of NW_027272237.1, from coordinate 119,047 downwards.
TAAGGCTTCTCTGGCAATCACTGGAACCAGATGCCATCATTCTACCTTATGGAAAATATTGAACATGCTCCACGTTGCCTTGTATATTTGAACTATTCCGAACTTTCCACTCACACACGACATTCTCACCGAGCAACTCAAACCTCTGTGTTCTCATTCATTCATGCATTCATTCATTCATTCATTCATTCACTCATTTCAAAATTAATTATCCATGTATCGTCGCCTGCCCAGCAGAAGGGCCTAAGGCTTGCACGTTCGAAAATATCACACACAAAAAAAATAATGATTATAACATATGAAAGTGCTTTAAAGACTATATCGAATAACGTCACAATCCAAAATTTGATTTTGGGTCAAAATTTCATGCTAGAGCCCTTCTGCCGGGCAGGCGACGGACTTTTATCGTCATCATATGTATGATGCCTTACATGTCTAAGGATTGCCTCTTCCCCAACAGCCTTGATGAGTCCCTTGACATCCAGCTGACCAAGCCTCATGATGAAGACCGGTCGGCCCTCTGAGAAAGACATGAGTGTGGGGTCAATAACAGAGGTTAAAGGTCACGGCACTAATATTCTCACTCGAGCATTTCGAATTTAGCCAAGAGATGAGAAACCTATCTACAACTCAATGTATTGGAAGGAGTTCAGTTTATATCTAAGTCCGTTTCTTAAAAGTTCAAAGAATTCTTCAGAAAATCTGGATTTGATGTCTGAACTAATCTTCACTGCTCTACGGTGGGAAAATTTGTCTACTTTACACCAAGAAGCAAGAATAGCTCCATCACAGGGATACAAAACCTTGTTTAACAGCACTGCAGTATTCAGAGGATTTGAAAGGTGTAGTTCTGGTTGAAAAACAGTATTTCTACTTTTCCCGCAGGAGACATGTAGTGGTTACACAGTTTTGGGAAAACAACATTTTCAATGACATTTGCAATATTTTCCACAAAAAAAAGCAGTCTAAAATGTTGCAAAAAGGAAACAGTTGACATCTCTGCCAACCGAATAGAAATATCCAAATGATGTGTGAAACAATTTAGAAGCAGTAGCTTCTAAAACCATTACCTAATGGGAAAGAAGGAAGAGGAGAAGGAGAAGGAGGAGAATGAAGAGGAGGAGGAGAGGGAGAGGAGGAGAAGAAGAAGGATTAGGAAGAGGAGGAAGAGGAGGAGGAGGAGAATGAAGAGGAGGAGGAGAGGGAGGAGAAGGAGGAGAAGGAGAAGGAGGAGAAGGAGAAGGAGGAGGAGAAGAAGAAGGATTAGAAGGAGGAGGAAGAGGAGGAGAAGGAGAAGGAAGAGGAGGAGGAGGAGGAGGAGGAGGAGGAGGAGGAGGAGGAGGAGGAGGAGGAGGAGGAGGAGGAGGAAAAGACAACAAATAAGAGTGAAAATGAATAGCCTGGTGACCCAGAACTGAGCTGACCTCTGTCATAGTAGTGCCAGCCTCCAGGGAAGTAGTCTAGGAGGATGGGAGGCGGCTCCCAGGTGCTCAGGATCTGGTCCACCTTGTGCTGCTTCCGCCAAGCCAGCGAGGCGGTGATCATCTCGTGCGCCTTCTCCGTATTGAAGTCCCGCGCCCGCAGGAAGCGCAGCAGGTGCGAGTCCTTTGGCATCTGCAGCGAGGAGAGGGAAAATCAGGTCAATTGGAAGATCGCATTTCTCAAAGAGGCTATGTGGAGACCAGTGCACTTTTATTCTACTTCTGATTCACTGCTTAGTCCTGCTGCCCCTTTGAAGGGGGAAGTTTTCAAAAGGTGAAATCGACAATGCTCACTGCACCCCAGAGCATAGAAGCAGCCGATTCAATGGGAATTCAAGCAAATTCATAAAATATTCAGTGCACATAATCTTGCATCACGTATTGTAACTACTGGTAATTTTACTCATAGGTAACTCTGCTGCCAAACCAGCCACCGCTCAAACATTTTGATTTCAGAAAAGCATAAGGTCTGTTTTTATCCCAATATATATAGCAGGTTTATTGCAAGAATTGTTGGGGGTAGTCTCTGTTGTAGTATTTATTATTTTGTTTACTATCATCATCGTCATTTAATCATCACTACTACCATCATCGCCAGTATTCTACTTGATGTAATTTCATGTTTTGTAGGTAATGTGGGTCTATGGCTATGCTGTCACTTTAAAGGACAAGTCCACCTTCATATACAATAGGAGTGACAGAATGCAGCAATATTAGTAGAACACATCAGTGAAAGTTTGAGGAAAATTGGACAATCTGTTCAAAAGTTACGAATATTTTAAGTATCTGCGAAGTCTCTGCTGGAAGAGAAGACTACTACAGTGTATGATGTCACATGCGTACAACTATATAAGGAAAATAAAAAGAGAATTTCACAAAACTTTACTTTTTGAATAAAGTGCACAGTTCTTCGACTTGCTACTGACGTATGTTAAGGGTAATATTATTCCCCCTGCCTTCTGAAAGAGAGAAGTCGAGTGTTCTTTTGTTATGCGAGAAAAATCGAAATATGTTGAATTTTCTTTATTCTTTCTTTATATCGTTGTACTCATGTGACATCACAACCTATAGTAGTCTTTTCATCCAGCCATGACTGAGCAGAAACTTTAAAAATTCATAACTTTTTAAAGGATTGTCCGATTTTGCTCAAACTCTCACTGATGTGCAGAGACTCCAACTCTCCCGTTTTCGACGGGAGATCTCCCGCCGAAAACCCATTTTTGCAAAATCTCCCGTTCTCCCGTTTGAGATTTAATTTCTCCCGCCCTGGCTCTGTGTCTCCCGTTGGAAAGGATTTCTTACTTATTGCTATTGTATGTTTAAAAAATAAGCCTTAGATGGCACCAGAGAGCATCTACAACCCTACGAATTTCGCGCTTCGCACACATCAACTTGGAGTCTCCCGTTTGCTAGGGGTTTCAGGCGGGAGAATCTCCAGATCAGAAGGTGCTTTGGGTTGGAGTCTCTGGATGTGTTCTACTAATATTGCTGCATTCACTCAACCCACATGTCTATGAAGGTGAACTTGTCCTTTAAGTCTACAAAGTGTTGATACTTGAACAGTTCACCCCCAAAAACCAACATCCAAAGAAATTTTGGGAGGGGGAAGGGTCATTAAAAGAAATTGACAAACAAAGCCACTGTGGTATGGGTAAAGAGCATCATCTATTCATGAGGTTCCTCATCTTGTAAAGATTCTCATATTGCACTTCATATTGCAATCAGGGTTTTACTAGAACACGAAGATGACTGTTGCGGATCAAAGTGCGCGCCAAACAAGGCAGGCATACGTTTCTCTCTCACTTTTCCTTTGTGCGTCTCGCTCAGCCACTCCCTCAGCTGGATCAGTCGACTCTCTTGGAGGGGTGTCAGGTCACCGAGGAATTTCTTAATGTACTCCTCGTCCATCTTTGATGCCTCTGTATGAACAATCAATAAGAAATGCCACGTAATGATACATTTGAATCACTAGGATTTCAGATAGTATATGATTTATAATTACAATTACTACAGCTTGATTCAAGCATTCATGTAAACACGAAATATGTGGTGCACAAAAGCCGGACTCATTGACCTACGTGTACATGCAGCACATATTACACATTTGTATTTTACAGTGAGGATGGAATATACATGTATACATATAGCTTGATCATATTGACTAATGCAACTATTTATAACAAATATTTTATCATCTGAAAATGTTAATTGTCATATGAGATTTCTAGCAATCTATTTCTCATGCCTAACTGCTATAAAAAAATGGCCTAATAAGCAAATTACAATAACTAGGCTCTGGAGTTGATGCTGGATATACATGTAACACACACACAAAAAGGGGTGGAAATGGGAATCTAATAACATTACACTTCACTTGTACACTTATGACTACCTACATGTACATATTGCAGTAATGACACACGCAAGTATGACCGTTGAATTTGTTGTCATGGTACCATTTCATCATGAAACTGACGACAGCAAATATTCCCAGGGACTTTGTCACAGCAAGCCCTTGTTCTGACAGTAAATTTTTAAAGCAGCATATTGGTGTTGGACTGATTATCTCTGATTATATCATCACCTAAAGAGAGCAATTACCGGTAGTAATGTCGAGTTTTTGACTTTTTCTATACCTGACATCAATTGTGGAGAGAATTGTAATTCCTCAGTGGAGCATATGTCCTCAGATTACTCTCTGCCAGAGAATTTATGTCACAATCGACGTGGTTGCGTGGGTCTTTACAGCCAAAGAAGTCCTACAAAGTGTATCCCACGCAAGGAGCGCATTAATTGAAGTCATATAGTGGCTACACCATTGAGCATTCAGTGTGAGGTCAAATAGTGGCTATACTACTGACCACTCAGTTTGCAGTCAAAATGGTGGCTAAACCACTGACTTTTCAGCGTGCTGTCAAATGGTGGCTATACTGTTGACCATGCCGTGTGCACACGTCATGAAAGACAAGAACCTCGCAAGCACTACTGACCTTCTGCAGCCGAAGCCGTAGCTCCCACCATCGCCCCGCCCTGCTCGGCCATGGTGCTGGAGGCGAGGCGGTTCCTGATGACAGCCCCATCCACCACGCCCACTGTGCAGGTGGTCTGGTTGGCAAACGGTCGCAGGGCGGGCTTCTCTTCCTGTTGGAACAGACGAAAAATTGAGTAACATTTAACCCTAACTGCACTGGGGGGGGGGGGGGCCTCGGAGGCCCCCCCCTCGACATTTCGCACGATTACTCTGCAACACGCAAATTTTGTTACAAAAAACAACAAAAACAAAAGGTTGAAAAAACAAAGAAATACATAAGAAATTCATGAAACAATAAAATAAATACGAAATTAATTTTGATACCGAATTTTTTTTCAAGTACATTTGCTAAGAATGCCACAAAGATTAATTATACCAAAAATGAGCACTCTTGGAGCTTTATTTACTGATTTAGATGAAAGATTCTGATTTCTTGCATAAATTATCATAATTAATCAAAATAAAATAAAAGAAGTCTATTTTGGAAAATTTAAAAACATGATCTTGTAGATTACATTGCACACTACCATTGTGCAAAGTTCCGCGGCGATCGCGCGATCCACGGCCGAGATCTTAGGGGGGGCCCTTGAGGCCCCCCCCCCCCAGTCTTTCGAGCTACCAAAATAGCCCAGTCTTTTTAGGGTTAAGTGTCTCCCTTACATCCACTGCCATGATGCGAATATTCATAACCACACTGAAATCTTCTTTCCTATTACACAAATCACATACAAAGATGGACTTTGATATACATGTTTAACTGTAATGTTACATTCTACTTCAATCCAAATCTCTTGTCGGCTAGACTGCGCGCTGTGATGGCCCATAAAGAAAATGATAAATGTATTATGCTGACCTTCTTCACTCTCTTTGATGTACTAGAGATAAACAATGAAGGCTTCTAAGACGATCTCCCCCTATAAATACATAAAGAAAGTCATTCTAACAGTCCTCTTAGCATATCTCGTAAAGATATCTTTGATGCTCTGAAATCAGATAATAAACCGACAGTCTGACCTGTAAAAGTGAGGGTATCAAAATAACCACAATCATCTCTCACCGATTTCTGCTTCACCAACACCTTCTTCCGCTTCGGTGTGATGGTGGTCTCGTTTTCTGCCACGGCCGGCAGACAGGCCTTCACGCTCGTCACCTCTTCCGCCTTCTGGTCCCCATGAATTTCCTGCCACGTCGGTATTCTCTCCACCCCCTCCTTGATGATTTCATGGATGTAGTACAACAGGACCTCTTTGCCCTGGATTGGTACACAAAGAAAGGAGAGGATACTGGTAGATAAATATGAATGTTTTTATGTATGCCTTTGCTGTGCTTGATGGAAATCACTATTTTCATAATGAAATCTGAAATGCATTTCCTCCTGAAATTGAAAAACCTTTCAAGGAAGGAGTTTGGTGTGATATCATTTTGCAATTACTTTTGAAATTGCAGAAATCTGTCAAAGATACTGTCATATACTGCACATTTGGCTTGATCATGAGTGTCTTTCACAACTGTAAAGAGTTTGCAGGTATGAGAAATTGCGGGTGAACATGAAATGCGCCACTTTTCTTTGTGACATATGTACCCAAAAATGGGGGAAGCATGGGATTATATTTCACACAGAGATATGAATGTGGACATGGTCTGACATTATGGCACCCTGCATAGTACAGTGTGTAAGACTTTAATTTTATCAAACTGGAATTTAAAAAACAAAAGGTAACTACAAAGGACATTTGTCCTACGCTTTGCCAATAGATACAACGATTGGCAGGTTCTCTACACTTGAAGACGATAGTTGTGCATTACACAGCCAGTTTGAAGCAATCTGGTGATTCATACACTCATTGATCTGTAATGCAGGGCATACATTGTACAACTGTACCCTCTGGTTTAAGCACAAGTTTTGTATATGAACTATTACTCTACCCTAGTGTGTGCAGAACAAAGGTGATCTACATGTACAAGGTCTCAAAAACTTTCTGCTGAAATGCTAAAAACCTCACCTGCCTGTCATGGAAATTCAGCTCAGTTTGTGGATACAATATTTAAGCTCAAACTAGGTCACTGTTTTCATACTCATGATGGCAGGTATGATGGACTGATATACCCACTCAATGACATTTTCCAAAGTTCTGCTACAAAGCGCTATCACGTAGCACTGTACCCTTGGGAAGAGAATGAGAGACTGGATGCGCAGTCTCATACATTGTGCATGTTACCTGAAGCAGCACAGATATATTATATAGAACAAGAGGTGTCTGTTAAGAGTGTGAAGAAATGTTCAGGGAGATGGATAATGACACTTTCACACAAGGATGGGAGAGAGAAAACTCCTCCACCAAAACTCAATCATCCAGAGTTTCGGGGGGGGGGGGGGGGGGAGGAGATGTGTGACAACCTGCTCTATGATCCAGGAGAGCAGCAGCTTCATGGAGTCGCTGGATTTAAGAGGGAATCGGTGGAGACGGGGCGGCTTTACACGCAGGTGGGACAACAAAGGCCTGGATGGAGATGACGTCAAGGGGTGGCAATAGGATGCAGTATGAAACTGGGTGGATGAGGTGGAGGAGGAGGAGGAGGAGGAGAAAGGGTGGAAGAAGAAGAGTCAGGAAGATGGAGTTGGAGATGGGGAAAAGCGTGAAAATAAACCATGACAAATAAAACTTGCAATAAAAATACCATGTCCATTTGACCACTACAGGGTAAGGAACGAAAAGACATTTCATTATCACCTGAGGGATGGGACTGTAATGTACAATCACAGGTTGTAGATAACATTTGAAATAGTATATTGCCCAGGTGACTTTCTTCAAGTTGGGGTAGACTGGGTCTGTTTGGGCATACATGTAGCATCAGCTTCTTGACTCCAAAAGAGCATTAACTCTGAACAAGTCTTTTTAATAATGATGGACCTCTTTACGCAAGGAAAAAGTTTGGGCTAAGTGCAGTACTTCATCAGGCAGATGACCACATCTTCCCAGAGAACTCGCAGAGGGAGGGCAGTAAAGTATGATGACAAATGCTGCAAAGGAGACCACCCTGTCCACGTCATGTAACATTGTTTCTTCACTATTCCCCTGGGGGGGGGGGGGGGGGGTGAAAATCCAAGCACGACATGGACTATACAACGTGGTATTAAGTTGTTTTTGTTTTGCTTTTCTTTCTTTTTTTTGAGAGAAAGAAGAGGTGGGGGGGGGGGGGACTGGGATAACAGCCAGTGGTTTGGATCTCATATGACGAGGAGAAAATATTGTCAGATGAGAGATGATGAAAGCGTGAGAGAATCCCAAGGAAGCGAGAAGCGAGCGAGGGTATAACAAGGTCGGTGGACGGCGCCGAACCATTAGAGGATGAGCAAAGCCCCGGCTCGTCCAGCGAGCCGTCAATACTCGCGCTCCCAAAATAGGCTGCTAGTCAACACGGGGCCGCCTGGGCAAATTTGCCCTTACTACAGGCACATCTGGTGTAATGAGGTTGTGAGTCCGAAGAGGGATTTCAGAGAGTCACCAACTCGACACTTTGCCAGAATGCGATCAACCTGCCGCATACAAACTGTACAATAGAGTACGATCATTGGATGTTCCACTGCTGGGAACATGTTTCTTGCTTTGGAGGTAGAGAGTGGAACAAAAACTCTCATATGGCAACCCTCACTTGCAAAAACTGTACTTATAGTATACATCCATCATATGTTTGGGGAAAAAAGTCAATTGTCCCCCTTCCCATGTCTTTTTCCTTTTTTTTTTCATCTTCTATAGGGTGACATTTTGTCAAATTTGCTACACTGTACAAAGTTGTATGCCTCATCTAGTGAAAACACATTTGAGTCCTTTTGAAATTGTAAAAAATTTACATTTGTATCCGCCGAAATACAATTCCAAGCTGCCAGTCTTCTTTGGCACAACAATGTAATTTCGTGCCCATTTATTCACAGTCATGAATAAACTGAAATGGTGTAACGAGGCCTGTCATGTTTTAATGCACGGTATGATAGAAAACACGGCTTGTCATTACTGAAGCATGAAATTCATTAGTTCTGAACGCCAATAAATTTTCCACAGATCGTTGGTGACTTACGATCACTTTACAGAAACATCATGTTTACGGACTGTGTTCATGACATGCAGTATTATGTATTTTCCATGACAGTAAAGCACTGTGCAATTGAAGGACGTGAGCTCTTTCCACGTTTGCATAGTATATAAGACGATATTAAAATGTCAAACAAAAACACAAACAACTATGAAAAGCAACACTTGCAATCAAACAGCAAGAAGTGTGTGAAATTCATCATATTGCATCTATAAAAAAAAAATCAAAAATACATGAAACTCAAATTCTTTAAAGGTTCTACATGTTTCAAAAAAGAATTTTTATCTGCAGAATGAGCCAGGAAAGTCAGGGCAAATTTATTACCGTTTACAGCAGTCATCCCAGAAGAACACCTATTACATTGTATCCCTAGGTACAATGTAACTTCACTTCAGATCATGATGGCATTATAGTGTACCGTAGTACATGGGAATAACACATGGCATCACTGCATAATCTAAATGGCACAACATTGTGTATATTTCCAATTTGAGGACTGCACAGCAAAAAAAAACCAAACAAATCAATTTCACTCCGCGGCCCTTTACAAACGAGCGCAGCGTGCAGTGTGCACGAGCGAGACACGTAAATTATGGCAGTACTGGGGCTTAGATGTGCGCGTGGACGGGCCTTCGGAGATTAAGTTACCTTTCCAATTAGTAGTTCTGCCCGAGGCCTGTGTAGAAAAACGGTGAATGCAGCCTTGAGTGTAAATTGTGTATTCAAATTCCATGGCACAGCATGCCTGATCACAACAAGACAACACTGATTGTTTTACATCTAAATGTGATAAATTTGATTAATTTCATTCATTTATTAGAATATCAACATACATGTACATGCTGTACAGTATCTGATGACTTTTCCTTTCCTTGTAGTACATGTACACATGTATACTCAGTATCTAACCCTGTGTACTGTATCAGCACTGCCAATGAGAAATTTACAGTTACAGTTGTATTTAAAGGCAAAGTTTCTCAAACATACAATGTACACTGTAGTTGCTTTTATAGTTTATGCAGTAAAGAGATTGGTGAAACGCTCAGCATTCAACTGAATGACAGAATGTGGAATTTTCATGAAAATGAAAGATTTATGAAATTCCTTTGATATTTTCTGTACAACCCCTACTATCATGACAGCTCCCATATAGAAATTCACGTGTAGTGGCTCATGGAATTTTAAAATTTGTGATGTCATCTTTCACACTCAAAAGATTTTCACGGAAATACACGGTGTTGTATGATAATGAGCTTTTGAATCACTTGGCCGAGGTTGGAAGGACTGGACATTTTTAAACAGATAATAAGTGGATGGACATCCGTGACTGAGTGAAAAAACAACAACTAAACACAAAGCAGAGTAAATTGCATCCAACAGCCTTGATGGAAGGGAATAAAATATTGACAGTTTAAAGAAGAAACCAATCAATACTGGCATGCGCTTGTCCCCAGCCTCACACGGCCACCGACACGCATGACTGCACGCTGATTTCCTGTTGCCGGGATGGCGCAGCTAAAGGATCGCGGAAATTAGAGCGAGGATGGCAAACGCGGTCGCGTCGATTTCACAAGTCGTTTTCTCCATCACCTCATCTCCGCCACTTTCGCATCTGAACACTCTCACGCACCAACAAACAATCCCACACAGACCGTATTCAAATGCACCTCGACCCAAACCTCCCGAGAGTCTGCTTTTCATTACGCCATTGTTGTATGCCGCCTCTCGTGTCCCGGAAGAACGCATTTCATCGCATTCCCCGGGTTGTCATCGCTTTCCATCAGAGTTACTCATCCCATCAAGATTAGGAAAAATAATAATTTTGACTATCTATCCCATCTTCATCTTATCCCTCATGTACACCTTATCCCTCATGATCAAACTACATACCGGTACTCCAAGTTTTTCCCCACACACATTGTCAATGATCATCTACCAGTCACTGGTTGCTGCTGGTGTAAAATCTTATATTCTTCTGGATTGTGATAAAACAATTTTAATCTTACTCTTTCTTCCTAGATTCTTACAGAGAAAAAGTGTGGAATTATTATAATTGTGATTAATTAACTTCAAACAATTCTCCAGGACTCTGATCAAACTATTTTAATCTCATTCTTTCTTATTCTTATAAAGAAAAAGTGTGGAATGAATATAATTGTAATTTACTAATTCAAAATAATTCTTCTGGATTAAGATCACCATATTAATCTTATTCTTTCTTGTTCTGTAAAGAAAAGGTGTAGAATGAATATACAATTCACTTGTAATTGTAAGAAAAAGGGATTCTCATGACTTTCACAGACATCTGATGGATACATGTATACTTGTATGTGATTATTACAAACAACTGAGATTATATAAAACTTGTTACCTATGTAAAACGTAAATACAGATTGAAACAAATACATGTACATACATGTTATGATCAAACGTCAATTTCTATCAATGTCGCTTTCTTATTTTTGAGATTCGAGCAAACTGAAGTCATACGCCTGTTTTCATAATACTAAAGCTCATCGGTCATCATGCAATCGAGCAACTAAACACCTGCCCTACTCGGCAGACCCAGTTTAGATGACCTCTCACAGAAAACCCTGTACGAGAGTGGATACTGACTAGTACGGCGGCACCATTATCTCTTGGCCGATATATTGCATGTTCCCTTTGACTGGACCTCACAGGCATTTACAACCTTGCCTGTCCCTGCTTCCTTTTCAATTTGTCTATTATCGAGATCTGTGGAGCCCAGCCAGGCAGAGTAAGTGACCTTTCTGCATCTCGAGAGCCATGCACTGGGACCACAATATAGAAAAGCCAATTTTTTTCACGACAAAATGTCCAGATGCCATTCAGTGAAGATGACTCTAGTTTTCACATGATTTCACAAACTGGAAACTAGGTATATCTGTGAAAAAACATGTCATTGGAAAAAAAAAAAGAAAAAAGATGATCGAATGCAAACAACACAGCGCAAAGCTGCAAGGGCACGCACAATGTGCAAACTGTACAAGGCTCATGGTCGATGCAATCTTTTATAAGATGTCGCTCAAAGTGAACAACATCTAAGATTTACTTTTAGGTACAGCAACAAAATTTTGTACGAATATGAAACTTGTGTAATGTAGGAGCTCTTCAGCCCTGCCCATTGAGCATCATATTATGTAATATTCCACACAATCAAAGAGGAACTTCCTCCTAGATTTAAACATACAGTACATTACACTGCTACACCCAAAAAGAAATCCTCAAGAGCTTGCTCGAAAGTGCAAGCGTATCTTACAAATTAGCCTAAAATGTCAGAAGCAGAGATCTCAAACACAGAAAAATTAAAGAAGAAAAGCAGTTCTGATGCAGGAAAAAGTGGAAGAACTGCTTACTCTATGCACATTATGTTTCTACCTTTACCTGGACCGATGATATGAGTCATAGAAAAAAACTAGATATATCGCTACGGCTACTGATATGCCTCCGCCATAATGCATGGTTCTCCTAATAGGTCTATAGTACACTGTCTTGACAATGTGTGATGACAGTTTCACACAATTGGCAAAATATTAAAATGACAGGTTTGACACAAATGTGCTGAATGTTCACTTTCCTAGAACTAGGTTCAATTGGATGAATGATTAAAATGTCAGAGTGCAGGTATTTGGGGAACTGATGATTTTTACTTGACTTTTGACCCTTTTATAAGTTTATGCATTTAGTAATTTTCAAGGTATTGAGAAAAAGTATAATTTCAGTATCAAATGGGAAAATAGCATTATCTAAACCTGGCCTTTGACCTTTGACCTCACAGTTCCAAAGAGAATCACTGTTAGGTTGAACATGCATAAATATGTAAGTTTCAGGATGATACCTTGAGTTACTTTCGAGATATGGAGGAAAAAGTGCAATTTAGCACTTTCACTGACCTTTTACCTTTTGACCTTTGACCTTTTGGCAAAAAACTTCCCAAAAAATATATATTGGGTAATACATGCCATACAACAAGTTTTAAAAAAAAACCTTCAGCCTATTGCATTTTAAGGAAAGTAGTGATATTTTGAGGAGTTGACCTTGACCTTTGACCCCCTGACCTTTGACCCATGACCCCCAACTTCCCTAGATAATCACTGCCCATCGGTACAAGCATATATACTAAGTTCCATGAAGATACCTTGAACCATTTGCGAGATATGGAGAAAAACATGAAATTTCAATTTTTTTTTCACAAAATAAACCTGTGACCTTTGACCTTTGACCCTGTGACCCTAAAATCCACACAAAGTATTATCCCCCAAGGATATACCCTCATACCAAGTTTGATGTAAAACCACCACACGGTTCTTGAGATATCGACAAAAACAAAACGGGACGGACGGACGGACGGACGACCCGAAAACATAATGCCTCCGGCCACTTCGTTGCGGAGGCATAAAAAGACCACTTTAGAGCAGCTGTGATAATGAGTAGTGAAGACAGGGTTAAATTTAGCAATATCATAAAACAAATATTGTAAATGTGGAAATTTTCGCATGAGTAAGTTTTTGCTTTCGGCCTGGTAGATGAAGTTTACATGTTTTCATTTCTGTGTAATAAAAATATAAGGAAGTATTACATGCACATAACGGCTTATAAATGTATAATAGCAAGCCGAAAAAAAAAATTGTGTGTTTCTACTTTCACACTAGTTCCATGTCATGCAAAATCCACAAAAATTTCCACTTTTACAATATTCACATAGTGCAGGGTACGGTACTTGAAAAGTAACTTGAGTACACTCTGTAAGTGTCTATTTTAACACAAAAGTACAGTAGGTATTTAAACATCACTGTGAGAGGAAAGAATTCCCTATCAATCAAGTGCAAATGATACCCTTAAACGGTGAAAGTCTTTTTCTTCCTGCTTGTTATTTAAAGTACAATTTGTTGTAGAAGCTACAATACAAATGGCTTCCACTCTCGATGAAGTTGCCCCCCCCCCCACCCCTCAAACAAGGAAAAGCTTCACAACCCCAGTTCAGTATCAATACGGAAGTGGCACATGATGGATTTACCGAAGCACGAGATAAACTTCAGTACCGACATTACCAGTAGCCTCAGGAATTGCACTCTTCATCAAACTCTTGTTGTAATTTTTTTGTAAGCCTATCTACACCAATTTTTATTTTCCCCCCTTCTGGAACTCGAGGCAGTACAGTACATGTAATTCTGTAATTAGAACCATGCAAGTTTATAAGTCAGCTGTCGCCATGGCGATGTAGGATTGGGGGGAGGGGCGTGGTACATGGCTGAGTCAGCCACCATGTGGAAAGGGACTCAGTTGCCCGGGCATGGTTTTTGTACCCTCACTGTGTATATGGGTACTTTCTGACACAAATGCACAATGGTATTACTAACACTCCATGCATTTGGCAATACACTTGTCTCATATTTGCTCACATTTGCTGAAAATTATTTTTTATCTTTTTTTTTTTCACTATCAGATGCACATGTGACTTGATATTTCAAAGGCAAAAGTGTAGAAGTAAGACATACAATGTACAGTATTTATAGTTTATAGGAAAGCTACCCTCCCCCTCCACAAATAAAAGTTTTTCTTTTTTTGTTCCCTAGTTATTGTTTCCCTCCCCCCACCCAAAAAAAAAGAATGTACCTAATAATGTAGGAGTAGAATCAGCAAAAACAAAATAGATCAAAACAAGGTACAATTTGTATTGGCAGGCATATGACTGAATAAGTACTTTTGCTTAATCAGTAATATGAAATCGGACCTTCTAATACTGTAAAAGTGGATATTTTCGCGCGACTAATTTTTCGCGTTTGGCTGGGTCAGAAGAGTTTCGCGTGTTTTTAATTCCGCGGAATCAAAACGTCACGCACAGGAACATATGGCGAGCAAAAATATTCGCGGGCCTTTATTTTCGCGATAGTGTTTGGTTGCGCGAAATGCGCGAAAATTTCAACACCGCAAAAATTTCCACTTTTACAGTACATTCTTCTAGATAACATTAACAGTATAGAAATGTAAAAGTGGGTATTTGCGCGTGACTTATTTTTCGCGCTTGGCCGTGTAAGAAAAGTTTTGCATGTTTTTAATTCCGCGGAATCAAGACATCAACAACTGGAACATACATGTATGGCAAGCAAAAAAATTATTGCTTTTATTTTCGCCCTAGCTTCTGGTTGCGGCTTTTGTTTTTATAGTTCAGTGAATGCATTGTCTGTATTTTGTTGTAATTATTGAAGCGCTTTGAGTCTATTCTGAAAAGGCTTAATATAAATATTGGTTATTATAAAATGTTGTCAATAACACACCTAGCTATAACAGAAGATATGAAGAAGAGACATTCTGGCATTGTGAGAACATAAGCCCGAAAACGAAAATTCCTTCTTCTTCGAAACCACTTGTCTGTGAGCCCCAGAGACATAAAGCCATGTCCAATCGCTATCTGGGTGACCAGAATCAACTTCAATCATACTGGGGTGATTAACGTAATGGCATATCCGCTGAGCAGAGAGTGGTAGTACCAGCCAATACTTTCACTTTGAATAGCTTCCTTGTGACATATTAATTATTAAACCAAGGAAATGGCAAGCAGCTTTCAATAAATCTACAGTGAACATTCTTCCATTGAATGTACACCGTATCTTAAATAGCTGGAGCAAGAACTTGACAAATTTGAATCCTCTAAAAACAAAAAGAATAAAGAACAAAACATACACAAGATGTTGATTGATATGTCTAGTTAATTCAGAACACAGCTTAACCCGCTGAGGACGGACTGATTTTGCTACAACGTGCATTTCCCATAGACACCTGCCCGAGTATACTCAGGACTCGTCCTCAACGGGTTAAGGGCTAGCCCATTTATTTACTTCTTTCTTTCTTTTTTTAAATCATTCTTCCCGACTCAGATATAAAAATCCAAACAAACAATCAAGCAAATGCTGTTTAATCCCACATACATGTACAGTGGGAATTCTGCATAGACTCAGCTTGGGATGAAAAAGCAGTAGAGAAATGAAACAAAGAAAGACAAGATAGATTTCGGGAATGCAAAAAATAGAAATCTGTAGGATTAAAAGAAAAAAAAAAGCAAACAGAAATATGCAAATGCGAGGTTCCTTCCAAGAATCATTCCACTGGATTTGATCTCCGGGATTAACTAGTACCTCGGAGATGGTGCACGCAAGAGCAAGCAAGGTACACTGTATGCTTCTATTAAAACCACCCACGGATATACTCTGGCAGTGAGAATGCATGATTATTTACAGAGATCATGCCACGAATGGTCCTACATAAAAATACAATATGTACACTGTACACATAATAAAACCTTGACCTCCACTTCTCATAAACAGGACCATCTGTCACATTGCTGCTCTCTATTTGCAATGTATGTATTAAATAAAAAGACTGAGTAAACTCACAAAAGAAGGCTGCACTGGTGCAGGGAAGCATGTAAACGCAAGCAAAGCGTCATGTTTGACTTGCAAATGCAGCCTTCCACATCAAAAGAAATTGATTGCACAGTTTGTTTTATTATTCAAAGACAGACAGGGGTACAATACACAAATATCTGACCTGATTTGCATTCCAACGTACAATATAAAATGGATCAGATGATTATGATTTCTGCTCTAATCCTATTTTCACAAAGGACTAGGAACAGATAAATCAGGGAGCTCTGGGAATGAGAGAAAAGTCTGTCAAAAGCAAGATTTTGAGTTGTGAAAAGTGATATTGTGCACCTTCTTGCCAAGCCCTTGTTTACTTGTTGGCATTAATACCTGAAATTTGAAGTTACTGTAGTTTACCATTGGGAGCAGTGATTTAAAAAATGTTCGAGTTGTCACATTTGATGCATATGTGTAGGTCAGTTGTATCACAAAACATAAAAGTTTTGCAATAAAGCCTTAAATATAAGGAGATATCACTACTTTTCTCAATAAACCATAACTGCAGATGGTTTATTCAAGAAACAATGTTATTACAACTATTGGTCACATTTTGCTTATTTAACAATATTTTACATTGATTATACTGATGAAAACTTGTGACATTGATTGTTTCCAGTGCTAACTCACATTTTAGAACTATTCTGAAGCACTAAAGCTGGGTTTTGATTCATCTGCAAATGGTAAATAATGCCTTTAAAAGTGGTTGATATGAAAGGCGATGCCAAACATAGCTCTTTATGCACATGCACAAACACAGACCTTCATTCATTTCAAGGGTACAGCCATCAATTGGTAGCAGTTTACTGCTCCCCTTAAAGATAAAAACAAAACCTGCTACTGTATTTGGCATAATCTGCACTAGCCTCTGTTGTGTGAAGATACATGTACAACTAACTTTACCTCTACTGAGTTAAGTTACTCATTGTAAAAAGAAAATACTCCTCTCCCTTCCTTTCAACTTCCATCATTCCTCAGGTGTTCTAAAACAACGTATCCTTAAATGAGGAAATGCAATTGTCATGGATCTTTAATTTGTAGATGTCAATCAATGATCCTCACTGACAATTTGAAAACATGCATTGTGGGCTGCTAAATGAGTCGTGGTGGTGGGACTCACAAGGTAAGACTTTGCTTTGTTCTATCTTAAACAAAAAATATTACCACACGTAGGAATTACATCATAGTGAAATGCATGGTCATTGCTACATGTAATTTTCCTAGCTCCTGCATGATTGTCATGTATTAGTGTATAAGGGTGTTTTTTTTCTATTAGGGGCCTATTATCTTAATAACAATTTCCTACCAGCCTATCCCACTTTTAGTCAAGCAAGCATCCCCACATCCATCCCCTACATGTATATCCTATACAACTGTAGCTGTCTGTCTGTGAGTGCGTTTATCGCTGTTTGTCTGTGGGTGCATTTGATAAACACAAAGCTGTTTTGATTATGGGGTTAGAAATGGGTATTGAAACGTGCTCCAAACATGGGAAAGATGATAAACACAGCCTGTGTCTGTCTATCTGCCTGTCTGTCTGTCCCTCTGTCTTCCAATCAGTCACCTAGATCTCTCGTGAGCCACTGCGTGTTTTGGACCGCCATGAACGTTCTCCCCAATTAGGAGATGCCAGCATGCCCGTTATTATGCAATTTTCCTCTTCATTTGTCGCAATTTCCCCCTTCTTCTTTCACCCATCCAATCCTGCCCTATTGTCGGGGGGGGGGGGGGGGGGGGGGAGGGGACGGCAGCTGACGGAACGGCTGTCAGGTCACAGACGTCACTCTCTCAGCGTGACGCAGGTCGTCCCTGGCTGCATGAAATATGCATACAGATGAATAAATCAACTCATCTTATACGCTCAGTCATCCATGATCCCACGGCGTAGTGCATTCATGGATGCACACATACACACAGACAGATGCATGCACACATACACACCCACACACTCTTGATGACCTCAATGCAATATGTTTGTCAAAAGAAGAGTCCACTGATGAGATGGCAACTCTTAAATATTTCATGACTATACCTAGCAAGGTTACCCTGTTACATGTTTTTTTTTACCGCATAAGACAATAAAAGCCACAGGACAGGAATGATGCGGAGTGAAATGTGATGCATTTCATCCCTGCATGGGTTCTATATCGTTTTTGGAGAGCACTGCCTGAAAAGAATAAAAAAAAGAGGAGGTTCATTCAATAATGAATCATGCACCTGCAAATGTGAAGGGAGAATGGGGGGGGGGGGGGGGGGAAAGCTGGGACCCCGAGGAAGGTACTGATGACCTGAAGGACACTTGAAAAGCATTGCTTGGAAACTTCAGTCAGAACACTGTTTGAAGACTTCTGCAGAGAAAGAGGGGTTTACAGAGCATTTCCTTATATTTCTATTTTTTTATTCTCAAATTCTGTAGGGCCTACTGAAGCTGAGAGTTCATATACATTGTGTCTCCAGGGTTTTTTTTTTCAGTTTATTGTCTCTTTTTCCACCTCTAAATATTAACCTTTTTTGGAATGCAACTTTTTAGGAATCTGACTTAATAATCTGTCTTCTTAGGTTTTTTTTATTCTTTTTACTATTGGTTTTATTTTGAATGTATGCTCTTGTTTGTTTTATCTTCTTCTTTTTTAAATTTTCATATAGTGTAAACCGTAATGTTCACATGCATTTTAATCTCACAAATTTAAGACAGCCAAGATTCGCAAAAGTAAAATGCACTTGAAAGTTCTTGTCTACACTACAGTATAATGTGTTGGATGCCAGTGGCGATTCACAAAAATTTCGTGCCACAAACAAGTGCGTCGGCTCCTATTTGCAAAAATTTGATGCCACAAATATTTCTTGCTTTACAGTATGCTCATATGTCATCTTTAGAAGAGTGAACAGAACATTGAGGTTTTTGCAAATTAATCGTTTTCTACTGTCACACTGCAATACTAATAAGATAAACAAATATCTGGTCAGTTAAGGTAATAACTTGAAAAGAGAAGTTTGAATAAATTCACTACATACTGAACATTTCATGTTTGAAATTCAATCAATTTGACATGCTATTTTTAAATGGGAAAACTATCCTTTAAATAGTCAGCATTAAAATAGAAATTGTGTATTCCATGCATGTACACGACTTTGTAGTGCTTTTATAGTCATATACAGCCTTTCTGGAATATATTAAAAGTTTCTCCCCAACAACGTCATTCATCGTCCTAGGAATAGAACACTGCACACTTGAAAACTGATCTTGAAACTCAAAACAAGGAAATCATAGTTTGCTATCCGGGGAAACTACCGGTATTTAGAGTATTACAGTGTACTTACACTACGCGGAACTGACAGCTTCCTCCACTGGATTTAATGTTTACATGATGACTACAGTACCAACAAAATCCAAACAAAAACATGAGTCATATCACTCAAAACTATGTAATACCTGCACTGCCATCAGAAAAGAAATTCCACATTTTGGTGGATGACTACTATTAAATCAACATTCATATGATATTTCAGTGCTCAGTGAACAACCTTAAAGCACCACTAAAGTATTATGCATCTATGTGTAGAACTAGTATTGCAAAAGTGTAGACAGATTTTCTATCGCAGGGAGCAATTTTACTTCATGAATTTGAATGGAAAGCAAAATCTACCAAAAAAAAAACCCAGAGAATATGAACTGTTCACACTTCAGTTTAATACCATGAACATGGGACTGCTACACAAAAGGTATTTTGTACAGAAGAATCCAACATCCAATTTCAATCCACTGCCCATTGCTATGCAAAATACAGGAATTAAAGGACAAGCTCACCATAATATACAAATGGATTGAGAGAATGCAGCAATATACTATGAACAGAACACATCAGTGAAAGTTTGAGGAAAATCAGAAAATCTCTTCAACAGTTAGGAATTTCTGAAGAGTCAGTGCTGTCATCACTGCGTTCCAGAAGACTTCTACACCTTGTGATGTCACATACGTAGAGTGATACAAAGAAAATACAGGTACATGTAAAGAAATTCAACATATTTCCACTTTTCTTGCATAATCCTGGTATACTACTAAACTTGAGCACTTGATTTGCCTCTATCAGAAGGCAAGGGGAATAATATTATCCTTTTAATACTTAAGTAACAAGTCGAGGGAATGTGTACTATAAGAAAAAAAAAGACATTTTGTGAAATTCACTTTTTTTCCCCTTATATTGTTCCATGCATACATGTAAATCAGTAGTACCGCGTAGTCTTCTCATCCAGCAGTAACAGCAAAAAAACTTTTAAAATTCATAACTTTTGAACAGACTGTCCAATTTTCTTCAAATATCCACTGATATGTTCTACTGATATTGCTGCATTCACTTTAAAATCCACACACATATCAAGGTGACCTTGTCCTTCATGACAAGCAAAAAACTACACATGCCCCAGACATTGATTCAACCCAAGAAGTTTGATTTTCCAATTTCTATTCTAATCAATTTATCTATTTGTTTGGGTTATTGTTGTTGTTGTTGTTGTTGTTTTTTCATTTAAAAAAAAAAAAAAATCCTCTCCCAGCGTAGCCATGTTTCACTTCCAGGGGACCAGCGAGATCTTTGTCAGTTGTTTTGTTCGGTTTTGTCTGTTTGTTTGTTTGTTTTGTTCTTATTTATTTATTTATTTTTCATCATGGCAGTGTTTGCTGCATCCTGCCTGGAGGCAAAATGCATACATACAGCAGGAAACTGAAAAAACCCGACAGAGAGGCAGTCGTATACATGTTTTTGCATCGGGAAATTATGCCGCGTACTGTATGAAGTGCCTTGCTGAAGGCAACGACAGCCGAGACCATCGTGCATAGCAGATGCTGTCTTACAGTGCACCACCGCAGGCACCACGCACTGCAACCCTGGATGTTTGGAACCGCCTGGATTTCAATATCATCCCAGCCACTTAAAGGCCACACTGCCCTCGTTTGGCAGTGCTCTCACTTACTTTTCTTTTCTTTGTGTCCAGAACAGTAACTACAAAGATGTACAATTAGACATTACATACAGTTTGGACATACTACATACGTAGAAGAATGCTATACAAAGCTTCCACTTTCCTTCAAGTGTTCAGTTACATACACTTTCACAAAGACAATCATCATACAAGTGCACATGAACAAACAACTAGCACAAAAAGGGGGAAAAAAAGGACCTTTCCAATCTATAGCCCATGATTTCAACTGACAAAATTGTGGTGTGGTACAAAATGTATGTAAATGTGACAAACTGCAGTTGCCTGGTACTTCTACAAGGAGTTGTTGCAGTCCTACTGTAAATGTATCTGTATGTCTGTATGTCTGCTGTTACTGTATACGCCGTTATTTTCGCGAGGGTTTAATTTTCGCGAATTTCGCGAATTGCAGTTGGATCGCGAATTTAACAACACGCGAAATTGTCTCCATGCGCTTTGTTGATAGAGCATTAACGTAAGTGTCGGCGTCGATTTGCGAAAACAACACCTCGCGAAAATGTCTATGACCTCGTCATTCGCGAAAATATCTGTACGCGAAAATAACGGCGTATACAGTATACTGTAAGGTCTACTACATGTACACTTGTAGATGTTGGAAAATTGTACACTGTATCATGAATTCATTTAGCTGGTCCCCACCAAGTGACAGCAGCAAATACATAATGTACATATTATATACAGTGTACATTAGCAAAAAAGTGCATAGAGTACCAGGTGTAAGAGAGACTCCAGAAACCAAATGATACACCTTTGTCACTATTAAGCACTCAACGATGCATACACTGTATGTAGTGAATGGCCGATCATGCATCTGCTCATGACAAGGCAGTCTCACTTGCTACATATCTTTGGAAAGATAACTGTGGTGTACATGTCACGTACTAAAGCCGGAAACTAGGACCATTGATAAAATGAGTCATTCCCAAAAAACAAAACACATCAGAGCCATAGTCATGTCAAGTTTGTATGATCTGTACCATCTAAAAATATCTTATGTAATATGGCATTATATGAACACAGTCCATACCACCCATTGAGAGTTTCACATACAATGTAGAATAAATAGAAACTCAGAGCTCTTTTGAACACGCCCTTTAAAAATATGATACCGTAGACAATATGCACACTTTGGACAGGAATCCGTATTTTCCCAATTGAAGGAAACTTTTCTTCCAAATGTGTACCATGGTACACCTTGCCCCAAACATGTATCGTAATCATACAACTTGCTGTACATATGATATGCTCTGTATCAAAATGTTGCAACCATAGAGTGAGATACAAATAATACTAAGTGCTGCAAATACAACTTTAATCTTTGATACTGGACACCCTTCTTTGCAGGACATTTCTTAGGTGATTCTGCGATCGACTCTTCTAATCTTTTGAGGTAGCTTAATTCTTTGTAAGCTCCTCTTCGACTGTATAATGTCTGCATCGTGCATTTATCCCTAATGGACCTCTAATCCCAAAGCTAGGAGACAAACACAAATCTTCTTTAGATACCTAATAGAAGCCTACTTTTTCTCCCGTGTAAAGCTTGTTTTTGGTAAGGACTGAGAAAGCTTTTAGATACAAATAATACTGTGTGATGGCATGGGGACATATATATATATATATATATATATATATATATATGTTAAATATATATATATATATATATATTTTTTTTTTAAGGTTTTGTAAAAGTTGGGTAGAGAAAAGTCCAAATAAAGGGAAAGGTTTAGCATTAAATGATATCAATTTTCACTGTGGCAGTGTCATCTACAACAGTGTACATGTACAACTGATCTCTATTTTGAGAATCAAACCATGTGTCTCAGTGTTCTGCTTTGCAAGCAGACATACTCAAATGTAGACCTACATATAAATTTTCATGATTAATTAGCCTGTTGAAGACGAGTCCCGAGAATACTCGGGCAGGTGTCTATAACATGGGAAATGCTTGTTGTAGCAAAATCTGTCCGTCCTCAATGGGTTAACTTGATTCATCATGTGCTGAAGGGGTATCTACAGTGTAGGTATACTGTATGCCTCCGAACCATGGTCTGGCTTATACCCTGATTTCTGAAGATCTATGATTACATGAGGACTGACCTTTCAGTAACCCCAGCTGGATATGAAAATATCGCATAATACATATACCTGAAGCAGAATTACTGACAGCGTGCTATCTACAGTAATATGCTACTTTGGATAACACACACACACACACACACACACATACACACAAAAAACAAACAAAACAAATGGGGAAGGGGAGGGGGGGTATTCCCTTGAAAAATGGCTAAAAGCTTTTTGTTTGCTGAACTAGGCCTCAGAAGGCCATATCATTTTGAGATTTAATGAAATCTTCATCGTACCAGAGAATTTTCTCCATCCAGCAACATCATATTGATCATGTGTCACCTTTAGTGCACTGTACTATGCATCCAGAATCTGTTTACATCTCTCCGTCTTTATACATGATTTTAGTTTCTGATCCTATGTAATACAAACATAGAAAATTGGCAAGGGGGTGGGGTGCTGAAACATGCACTTTATAGGTTTGGATTGTGCATTAATATAACCCCACAGAAGCAAAGTTTGTATTTAGAACAACTGAGAACAAGTAAACAAAAACAAACAAAAAAACAACTCCATTCCATCCTTCTAATTAGAACTGACTGAATTCATAAAAGCCGCACAAAATAAGAAAAAAAAGAAAATAAAGAAGCAGATATGAATAAGTACATCAATTCACGGCATGCAGTATGCATTCACTGTGTTCTTCTATTAATGTGTGTTGCCAGTATTACATCTTGTAGATTGAGCTACAAATTGAGCAGCATAAACAGAGTTTTGAAATGCTGCTATGCCAGCAACCGATTATATGTAAAACAATTCTCAACTTTGCTACAAAGACACACTAACCATGTAAAGTAAAAAAATTATGGTAAAAATACACCATAAACTATTACAAAAATGCAGTTTCTGGGACCTACATCTTTAACAGATTAAGTGTAGGGATATTCTATGCAGCATTTACATTGTATTTATATGGCAGACACCTCACTGAAGAATGCCAGCCCAAAAAAAAAAAAATGTCTTGATGTGTTACATGTCGTGTAGAAATCACCTACAAATCCCGTCATATTTCCCCACCCACAATTAAATGTCATCTCTTGCGAATCCCCAATAAAAATCAGAACACAGTCCCATACATGAGAATTACTGGTGGGCTGGGTTTCTCCAGGATTTATCCCTTTTGAAAGAATTACATAATACCCTACAATAAACTACCTGCACATGTTTCTTACGTGTCAACCGCAAGGAAAGTTGTATCAGAAAAGCAAGGACACTTCTGCATTGCAACAAGTGAATCTGTACAAAGTATGTCGTTTTTCTTTGAAAAAAGGATGCTGCTACCAGCAGCACAGGAGGTATTGTTGCTGGTTACAAGTCAAACAGGAAGCCTATGTAAATGCTTTGACGCTATAAAGGCTCTAGTTTACGAAGTGAAAGCAGTGATAATCCTGAAAAAAGTCAGTCTGGCCATGATGAGAACTTCCAAGAGAGCAATAGGCAATTTTCGTTGCAGGGAAAAGATCACATTACAAGGGAATTTGCACTTTCAATTTTGTCTGTTTTGTTCAAAAGTTTCACTGATTTACAGATTTTCCCTGTACTTCACACATCCTTACCAACATTTATTCAAAAAACAAATTATTGCAAACACTTGTTTGTTAGATGTGTTTAGCCATTTATGCGAGTGATGATGTCTCTTCTTTCGACAAAGCCAGAATATAAACCAGAAACATTCGCGGCACGAAACTTTCACAAATTGGAGCCGACAGCCATTTTATACACAGCATGAAATTTCTGTGAATTGCCACTGGCATTTTATGTATTGTGTAGAAAAAAATAAAACTTTTGCATACATCTTAATTCTGTGAATAGTGGCTCCTCGCAAAATTTGCTAAAGTTTCATGCATGCAAAAATTTCTAGTTTTACAGTAGTTACCTTCTTGATGTTAGCAGCGTACTGTTTGGCGGCAATTTTCTCCACCGTATTCTCGAAGCCGAAGAAGGACTTGACCTCGAGGCTGGCTGTCTGCTCAAAACATGTCCAGTTGGGGTTGTCTGGGTGTACCTATTAAAAGAGATTTAAAACAAGAAACTCCAATCAAGAAATCATATTTCACCACAGGTTCACGCTGTACTCGACAATCCTCTTGGTATCATAACAGTATTTCTTTCATTTGTGTGACTTACTGTATTCATTATTTCCAACGCTGCACACTGGCAATGGTCCGACGGTCCCTGACCAGTAAAATCATTGTCGCACCAGTAACTTTTTCAGGAATGGACCAATAAAATATGGAAAAATTGGGTACCTCACTGGTCTGACAGAAAGGTCGGACCAGCTAGTAGAAAAAATGGGTTAGTGTGCAGCCCTGAAATATCAATTCAATTTCATTTTTTTAATTGAATCCTATTTGCTTCGTTTCTGTGTCTTTGGTTTACCATTCCTCATTGCAGGTGAAAACTCG
Organism: Diadema antillarum; assembly: GCF_040938485.1. Classification (NCBI taxonomy): domain Eukaryota; kingdom Metazoa; phylum Echinodermata; class Echinoidea; order Diadematoida; family Diadematidae; genus Diadema; species Diadema antillarum. The sequence continues at coordinate 93,471 of NW_027272237.1, read as the reverse complement.
CGATATTAGAAAAATCGCGAAGTTACGGTGAAAGTTGCCTAGCAACTCTCGCAAAACTATCTCCCGAAAAATCGCAAGACGGAGTGCGATTTTTCTACCTTCGAGCGAAACTTCACAAGGAGTTTTGCAATGAGATCGCACGCAGCGAAGTATTGCGATATTACTCACGTGACTTCCATATCCGCTTTACCCCCATAGAGCTGCATTTACATACAGCTCTATGTGTACCGTATGCGACATTTCAGTTTCGCGCGAACCAAACAGCATGCTGGGAATGATCGAGCGAGTAAACTGGGCATGCTCAGTACGTCATGAAAGATCACGATTTTTGGCACCGGAGCTAACTTCGCGATGTTTACCTGCCAATGTGGACACAAAGGTAAAACATCGTGAATTTTCATATCGCGATTTTTTGCAATGAGAATGGCCCTCATGTATAAAGGTAAACAGTTAGTTTGACTGGCAGCAGATGCAGCTGCAGCCGCACAACTGAGTGTCAGATAGAATCCCTGCATTAATTTTAAGATACTATACATATCCCCATGTAGTCTCATCTCAAATTGATGCATTTACATACGGACTTGAGTGGGGTTGAGTAGGTAGCTTTAGTATACTTGATGTTTCTGAAAACATGGCCAACGGCATCATTACTGATCCATGCTGTAGACTTCAATCAGCCACTTGAGATGATCTTTTTTTAGTTAATACACCATTGCCAGACCCCATGCACTTAAAACAAAATATGACATGTCTAGATGTCTACTCAAGTCAGCAAAATCATCATGCTGTACATGATTCGGTCACAATGTTCCACAAAAGCATCGACATCAGGGTTTACTGAGAGAAATGGGGTTAATTGATTTTTTTAAGGTAATCTCCCTGAGTGGCGACGATCGAGGCAGATGGTGATTAATATCTCATTCTTTGGAGTAATCATTCGACACACTTTTATTGCTCCTGCATCGCGATTATGAGATAGAAGACAATCAGGCATCGATCTCGCGGTATATAGTCCCTAATTGCAGCTAATGCATCCGACAATGCTCATCGTAAATTTTTTTCGGGTCACCGCGCTTCCACAAGGAAACACACGTGATGATAACAGAGAGGAGCTGTATGCACGAACAGTATGCTTGCGAGCATACATGCCACACACGATAGTAGGCTCAATACTTAAAAATCTTCAAACTGGGTAATATTCCATGACTTCAAATCATATGAAGGTGGAAGGTGGAGGGCATACAAAAATTAATTTTTGAGGGGGTAAAAAAAATTCGCCTCTTTACTTTTCACTATATATAATGGAATCTGTGCAGGATGTTCATATCTGCACTAGACGTACATTGTATCTACCATAATTCTATAAATGCTCAACAACATCAGGGATTTCCTAATTCTCATGGTGTGCTTTGCATGAATGCCTCTTGGATCTTTGGTAACAAAAAGACAGATGTCATGCTGGGAGAAATGCCTTCATTTTTCCACTGTTTTCACAAATTTGGAAGGGAAAACAAAATGGAACAAAAGGGTCAAACAACTCAATTTTTGTTGAAAATCATGTTAATGATTTATTGCACATTTCTTTATCTATGTGTATAGTGATCTTCCTTTTCTCTTTCACACTTTCCTTCTCTCTGGTATTAAAGAATGGTGGTGGAGAAAGGGAAGTGATAATCAAAATGTATTTTTAATATGTTGTTTTACAATATTTACTTCTACTGCAGCTAAAGAAACAGAGTGATTTTTTTCCCCCCTGCAAATAATGAGTTTCTTATTATCTCCAGCAACTTTAATCATGGAAGAATCCTTCCTCTGAGGCACAATCTATAGAGGAACGATGTATATTGACTTCTCATGGAATTTCCCCACCTCCCAATTATTTCCACTCAGTCGCTGCTGCATTCTCCATCGCCAAGCCTACTTGGTGATTTTCCCTGACATTCCACGAAGATGCTCCAATGACCTAGTTGCACACTTTATATCTCTACTTGCTCGTGTCCTTCTGCATTGAATGTTTTCTTTGGATCTCGAGAGCGCAATCAAATCCTGTTGCTGTGTACACCTTCAAGATTTTTACACTTGTGCATTTGAGGTTTGTTTGTTTCTTTCTCTCTTTCCCCTCTTTCTTTTGGCTGTTGCCGTCGTCGACCACCACACAGTACAGCCAGAGATTGACAGCGCAAGCTGAAATTAACCCTTTCCGTGCCAGGGACTTTTAAAGACAGTGTGTGCAATGCTATAGGGTTTTCTGTGACAGTATAGGCACTCAACGCACACAAAGGATTTTTATTAAAAGACTGACCCTGAGAGCCGTTGGCAATCTCCGGCAGCCGATCAGCAAACGACCAAAATAGCCTTCAACAAATGACCGAAATTATTTCACGTACAAAAAAAAGAGAGAGAGAGAAAAAAAAAAAAAAAAGGTGAAAAGCAATCTGTGATGTAGTGAAGATGTTCATATCAAAGTGTCATCACAATTTACTTTTATAGCTAGTGAGCAGGGTGCCGCAAATGCAATATTCATCTGTACTGCGGTGGACATGTCCATCACAGAGATATATGACAACATCATCTGTGGGAATCAGGGTTTTTACCAGCTACACTTGTACTACATGTACAATGTATGTGCTGGTCTTGTGCAATTGTGCTACCTACACAGCAATGAATCCCTGCTACAAACTCAAACTGTAAATACGAGGTGAAAATTGCTTACCGACACTTACTGTATAATTGAGAGTTAAAATTTCAAATGAATTGACAAATACACTGTAGAAGCAGGTTCTTCAAAGATAAACACGTGCAATATTTGCACAAGTGAAGAAAATATTGATGTACAGAGCATATGACCAGTCCACCAGAAATAACAGGAAATCTATCTCATAATACATACAATGTTACTGCTACCCCATGGGTAGTTTGAAGCAGCTCTGTGAATAAGTCAAACTTGTAGGGGAAATTCTCATTGAAATTTATGTGTTGTTGTACTACATTTGATACCAGCCCTACAACATAAACCGAGTCTAAAAACATTCAGCACTACAGTTTTATATGTACTGTGTGTACAGCTATTAAAGTATAACATCAATTTTATCAACTTTAAATATTCAAAGTTGAAGCTGCTAAAAAACAAACAAAATAATGGAAATTTATATGTGTGATACTTTCAATATTCTTCAAAAAATTTCTTGCAAATGTAACGCATGCAGCATCACTGGAAAGACTTTAATAGTATTTTTCTCTATTTGATGATTACCTTTAATGCTTTAAATACACTGTACTTTGAAAATGGCATTCTGTTTTTGCATTCATACTCTTCATATTATGATATGTATACTAATGCATGCATGTGTGTATTATGTGTGTACATGTTTGGAAGTACAATGTACAGCATTACGAATACGCAAGTACTGTACATTGCATACAAACTACACTGTAACAGAGAATAATTTATTGCAAGGATGAATTCCTTGGACAACCTCTACAGCCTTTGACAAACAATATTTCTTTTATGAACACTGGTGATGCATCTGGGAAGATAGTGCATCCACGATGAGTTGCATGAGCTACATCACACAATGTACAATGTACGTTGTAGCCTGTGGGTAGAAGAATCAATTTTGTTTCATGTACTTCTGCACCCGCCTATATATGTACTTGTTTTTGTTTTTTCTTTAAATAATTTCTAATGGTCTGTTTCTCTTCAGGTAGATCCTGAGGCATCACATGATGGTACTTATAATATCATCAGCTGAGAACAAGAAGGGCGCTATTACCTTTTAAGATCTGAGCGTAAGTAAAAACAAAACAATAAATTTTCATGAAATAAAAAGCTTACTTTATAAAATTATAATCAAAAGTTGATAGATTTACAATGTACATTGTATAACTACATTGTTCTAATTATCAGAAAAAAAAATAGCACCCTTGTGGTTTTGATTGAGAACATTTTACTGAAAATGGAAATAATTAAAAATTGACACCATAATAAAGAGGAGATAAAGCTCTTCAGCATGATACCTATAATTCAATACTCCCTCAAATTGCAATAATGCCCTTCTGGCTCTCAGCCAATGATACTTGAACTCAATCTGTAGACCACAGGCCATTAATATCAAACTCTTGGATAGTCGACACTGTTACTGAGTATAGAAAACTGTCAGCAGGTACTTGTACACCATCTTTTGCTGGTCTACATGCTGACCAGCAAGTTTGACAGCACTGCGCATCTGCCAATGTGTACTATATTCAAGCATCAATAATATTGCTCGTATCGATAAAACATGCACACTTGAATTTATAAAGTGAGTCTTGCTGCCAAGCTAAAAGGCTCCCCCTCCCACCTTTTTTTTTTTTCATCCTCTGTTGTTGTTCATTCATTTCATGAACTACTGGCATCAGTTTCAACATCAGTTGCACTGGTCTGACCAAAAAAAAAAAGTTTATACAATGTTCAGGTACTCGCAGAATAATCCTAATATGAAAAGCTGTCTGTTGCATGGACAGTGTGATTGGTTCTTGACATTTATTCTGACAGGCGCTAGTGCTCAATATCAAATGCTAGTAGCTGTAGTGTAACACTAAAATCAACTGCTATCATATCACTGTACATCGATGAAAGTTATGGCCAATCCGTGTTGGTTTATGCTATCGCCAGCAATCGCACTGTACTGTGGCAACATTGACAACACATTTCCAGTGTTTTCAATGCTGCAATGATATATGCATTCATTATACGTACAGTTCATTTGAAAACACATTGTACTTCAATGTTTTCTTCTGAGTTTTCAGAAGCATTGTGATGGAAATGTGTTTGTAATCAACACCAGGGCCCTGTTTCATGAAGAATTATAATTGATTATGTAGTTGATTTTTGTCATAAGTCTATGGCAACCTGTAAGGTAAGGGAATTTACAATCGATTATATCTTTTGATAAAACGGGGCCCAGTATTGGTGCACATTAAAACACATTACACAATTGCACTCCAATCACAGTATTAGGCCAAAAAAAAAAAATTGTTGCATTGGCGTAACCCGCCCGACCCTAAAAATTCCGCCGACCCCATGTTTTTTAATTATTTTTTTTTGCTATCGATATCAAATATCTTGTTGATTGCGATCGCGATCGCACAAACCCGGAAGTGGAAACGGCTCTGGGGATATCGGATGTACGAGGGAGAGATCTAGCGCCTCGCATAAGCCTTCCTTGATCAGTACGTCATCTGTGTCCAACACGGACACGTACTCTAACAAGATTTATTCAGTGTATACGTAGCATTCAGACTGCGATGTACTTGTATTGTGCACAGTTTTGCCATACAGTGTAGGTTTCTTGTGTGGAGAACTTACACGAATCTGTATATGTGGGACTGTAATAGAGATCGCCGTGTGCGATGAAAAGCTCGTATATATGGGTCAATTTGCATCTATCTTATCTAAGTCAAAAGAGTAAAATATGAAGTGAAAACATTCAGGATAGGGATTTCAACATCTTTAAATTCTGTGAAGGGGTATAATTCCAGTAATATCGGCCTCATAAATGATTTGTAGAATAGATGAACACAGCACATTCGGTGCAGCAGTTGTAACTGTTTACTGAGCTGAGCACGAGTTTTACACGTAAAATGCAGGTAGCAAAAAAAAAAAAAAAAATCCGCCCGACCGACCCTATTTGAAAATCTCATGTTACGCCAATGCAACAATTTTTTTTTTTTTTTTGGCCTTAGCATTCTATGGGAACTTCACTGCTGGTCCACAAGGCTGGATATGCCATATTAAACCATATTGCAGCAATTACACACAACCTTATTACAGCAAGTGCTAGAATTATTTGTGCAAAGCTGAGCTACTTATCAAATCATGTGAAGCAGGTGAAAATGCTTGAATGCCAATTCATTTGATATATTTGTAAAACCTGACTTCTCACAGGGGGCTACTTTATACAAAATGTGTAAGGATATCATTGTATGAACCCATTCTATTGCACCCTCCAAGCAGGGAGGTGTCACCTCCCTGCTCCAAGGGATCACTGAAACTCTTTGTCCCCAGGAGTTCCGGGTGCAACTCTTTAAAGGAATGCCCCCCACCAAACCTAGGGCAGAATGCTTGGAAGTGACAAAGACATCATTCGTACATTCGATTTTGGCTACCCCCTACAAAGAATCTAATTCATTTTTCTTTCTTTATTTTCCTTCTTTTATAGTTATATCTCCTTCTCTACAGCTAAACAGAGATTCTCGGCCTTTCTGCTGTGTATTTACTGGTGCAGTGAAGTTGCACGATTGATTCTATTTCATATCAAAGGTATCTCATAGAGAGTTCTTTGAAAGCTCCGTACCCACTCTCCACAGTATACATGTACAAAATGTACAAGTGTATGTTTATAGTCCTCTGGTTATAAATACAATTTGTGCTGCCATCACACTATGCCTACGGTGTGCATTTTTTGGGGGTAATTGATTCAGGATTGATCATTCATTGCCTGGGCCAATGAGAAGCCACAATCATTCATTCTCGAATTTTATATTGTCCGTTGCTATCTTCATTGGGTCTTGCAGGTGCCTGCAAATCTTGTATTCAACAACCAGCAGTTTATACAACGTAGTTTTACAGTGATGCACAACTGTATTGTAGACCACCTCATGGTTGAGGAAATTTTATGCAGACTTTTTTAGATTATAGATCACAAGGGTCATCCATGACAATCCCAAGGCTTTTATGCCAAGGATGTCTTGGATGCACATGGTTGGTTGGTTGGTTTTAGAACAATTGCTTAATGAAACAGATTGAAATGGCAATGGAAGTTGGCACACACACAAAAAAAGCAAGTGAATGATTGATTCATTACATGTCATATGATAGAGAGGCTTTCAAAATCCTGAAACAGTCTAGAGCAAGTATGTACAGCACACTCTTAAAATTTTGTGGCAAAAGAATATTTTCATCTTGAGAAAAGAAAGTTGAAATGCACCACTTTTCCAAATGGGATTTTATGTTTATAGAATGCTATCGAATTCATCTGCCATAGCAGCAAGTGGTGCAATGCATAGAAGACACAATAGTGCTTTTGTTTGCAAGTTGTATAGTACTACAAATTGACTGTCATCAATCTGCCATTTCCAAGGAAGTCAGTGCCTATGCTTGGAAGCCTTCATGGTATGTACAAACCTACAGGTGACTGACAAAGCAGGTATAATATCAGAACAGAGGCAAAGGCAACAATGTTTGTTTTTGTTTTTGCCTTTTGTTTTTCTCCAATGATATTTAGAATGTTGACTTCCCTTGGAAGTGTACATTGCAATGACATATCTCTATCTTTTATTACATACTTCTGATTCCATTTGTGTACTTTTGCATGTTTAACACTGTAATATAAAATTTGTTTTAATGCTAAATTTCATGTATAACATATGAACTTGTAAATACTTAATTTGTATGATTACAGATTATCATATTGTTTAGTACAGTCTACTGGTTGCAAAGTATAATGTACAGAAGTCCCTAATTTTCTTTGAAGATCATATTTTTTCTTAATACCAAAGAGGTGGTTTTTCTCCTTGATGATTTAACACACAGAATAAGATTTGACATCTTTCATTTTCTGATAAAACATCCTATAAGGGCCTCACAATTCTGGACAAGCATACACTGTAAACACCTTACCAGCTCTGTGTCTGTTTTCCAAATATTGATCTAGAGCCCTTCAGCTGTGATTGTTTGGGTGAACGAGGGTTTTACCCATCAGAATCATTGCGAGATCATACAAAATATTGCATCCTTGTGTGTTGCTTTTGAACTTTGCTCACACATACACACACTTGCTTCAGTACATAATCGTGCAACTGGAGGTTTATTTTCACGTTAACCATCTTGTGTGTGTAGTCTCAGTTCCAGACATTATCCACACGCACCTTTCACCAGAATGATTGAGATGGCGAGGTAGTCTCTCACAAGTCTTTCTGCCTACATTTTTTTTTGTAAATTGACTCTGCATTTGTTTCTCTAAAGTCAGTGTCTATGTGTGTGTATGTAAAGATATCATGCTATTTTTACAACACAGCAATGTTGTTTCATATCATAGATACACGGTGTAATGTGGTACGTACATTGTAGGTGAAAAACAAGCTGGATGTATTTAAGACTATGCAACATTTTGTGTCACTTATTTTGTAATACGCATATCTTCCCATGACATCATGCAGCACAAATTGGTATGAGGTAATACAAAAATCAAATATTGTCTTTACAACTCCCTCCCTTTATGATTTAAACTGAGCTGCATGATTTTCAACACTTGTCATTGAATAAAAAGACATCACATGAGCACAATTTTAATACATCAAAGCTGCTAAGTTTAGAATCACTGTAGAGAACAAATTATTCTTCAAGTAATCTGGGATTATCATCCATTACTGAGGTTGTTTCAAGTTTGCCTTGAATAAACATTCTTTTTTTTACAGTTTTTTCTTTTCCCTTATTAAATAGCCCATAGACTTCTTCATGATGAAGATTTGTTTGACACTCCGGCCCTCTTGACCTTTTACGGGGTTGTCGTCTCCTAATAAGATGGAAATGAGATGGAAATGACATTTCAAATGATCCCCGCAATTGGGACCCACAATTCCTTGAGGTAAAAATTACACTTCCTCGCTGCCTGCTGTCCGCACCAACTGCTGAATCAAATGTCACAGGAAGACAGCGGAATTGTGGGTAATAACCTTCACTCTGGTCCCTGACCACTGCTGACAGGTGGATGCCCACAGAAATGAAGGACGAGTGATTGCGATGCCGAGTTCTTGGGGGACAGCGTGCCCTCTGATTGTATGTCTTCATGAGGCAGATAGAAAGTTCTAAGAAGAAACTAGAAAAGCTCTCTGATACCCCTTTCAGTAACTCATGCATTTCTGGCCAGCTCCTGGCCCAAGCTAATTTGGCCCGTGCCAAGCAGTAAAAATTGCGATCAGTAACTACAGCAGAGCCGCTCTACTTTTACGATGACCCATTCACGAACTCGGCCACGTAAGGGATAACTACCATGGCAACTGAATGCGCGCTCCAGCGGAGGGCATGGCCAGGTAATTGTGACCTTTGACCGTGCAAGAAATTTTGGCCCGAGCCTGGTGCTGCTTTCATTCGATTGGCACCAGGGCCGAGCCTGGCCCGTGCCTGGTGCTAGCTTCAGCAGCGCCAAAATAGTCCGCTCCTGGCACGGGCCACTTTGGCCCGACCCATTCATAAACTCAAAATTTTACGACTTAGCTCGGGTCTGGCGCTAGCCAGGGGAGTTACTGAAAGGGGTATTAGAGCCCAGACCTCTGCCAAGCAGCTACTTTCCACCAATGATCTTATAATTATTGCTCTTGCACAGAGATCAGTGATTTCCACCCCCACGTATTCATGCTGAAAAATTGCCCGTTTCCCAATAATCTTAAAAAAAGCTTTTGTTACATAATGAACCCTCAGCTGCGCGGCGTGCCCGGGCTCTAGCAGAAACTAGAGCACGCACTTTAGTGCGCGTATGAAAATCTTTAAAATGCGCAGTCTTCGAACTCATTGAGTTCATTGACCCTACCTGCCAAAATATCACAAATCCTTCATAAAATCCATAAAGATTTCCAGATCACAACCAAAATTTAATCATCTATTCCTTGTGTAATATTCAACCTTTCCTGCAAGTTTCATCCAAATCTGTGCACAACTTTTTGAGTTATTTTGCACACGGACAAACTAACCAATGGTGATGAAAACGTAACCTCCTCCCTTGGCGGAGGCAATGAAGAGAAAGTTATGGCTTGTGGTCCTGAAATACTCACCGTGTAGGTGCAGCCCTCCAGGATGCCGATGCGAGACGAGAAACTCTCGTTCCTGGCCTCGATCTTGAGCGTCCTCTCCTTCATGTTCAGGTCATTCTTCTGGAGGAAATACACATACTCCACTCCTGCAATCTGGATGTGCAGCAAAAACAGAAACAGGGCAAAAAAAAAAAAAAATCAATCTTATTCTTCATTGGCATTCATTCACAACATTTATATTAAATTCCAATTTGAAAAAATTTGAGCTTCAAAGTCCCATACTATCAGAGTCTCTGATGTTGTGTAAACATGAGGCTATGGAAACATCACTGTACATATGTGTACTCTTGAAAATATGCTTAATTCGTCAAAATGAAAAATCAGTGAATACGGTACAACCACATTAACCATGTACTCAGTATTTCTCACAGACAGGTTAGTCTTTTTAATGGAATAAAAGGTTTATTAGCATGGTGGCAATTATTCATCTCTTGATACAAGTAGATATAGCATTCTGTTCAAAACTTTTGTACGATAATGACTTTTAAAATGCATTTGAACAATTGTCATCACACAGCTCACTCAGCAAAGTTCTGAAATTTCTGAAATTGAGCTACCAAGAAATTAAACAGAGTCCCAGATAACTGCAATCTGTTAAATCAAAGACAACACATGGCATACATGTGACAAGGAAGGACATTATCTTTATTTTATGTGCACACATGCATGACATACATGTCATGTACATACGTTTGTACTGCCCCTATCAATCTGCACGCAACCCACTTACTAAACCACAGTCAGGGTAGTCTCAGGGTTCCACTCAAAGCTTTAATGGTGTACAAAAACAACTGATAACAACTGAGGACAACAAAAAGACCATACAAATTGTAGAGCTTGATGCCCTCAATTGATACATTGACCTCAAGCTTGAATGTATATCGTTTCTTAATACACACAATGTAAAATGTGTGCAGTGCTTAGGGCCGCATTCTACTTACTTCCTACTTGCCTGAAATGGCTAATTTGTATTCGTGTAGAGCCCTGCACTTTAACTACGGAAGTGATTTGATTTCTACACTTGCCCAACAGTGAGTATTAGTTGCCCATTATGGTAAAAGGAAATGGGGGTTTGTAACACCCTGGAGCATCGCTAGTGCATACATGTACATGTACACACTATTAAAGACAAACAAACAAACAAACAAAACAAAACAAAACTGCAAAAAAAAATCTTGATTCATTGCATTTGGTCCAAATGGCACACCAGATTACATTTTGTGCTTTGGTTTTTTAAATACAACTGCTTGATTGAAACTTGGCTTGAAAAAAAAAAACGTTCACACACTTTATAAATCAAAATGAGGATTTGCATTGTGACGTACACATGTATTGTGTAGACCTTGAAACACAGATGAGAGAGTGAAATACAGATCATAAACAAAAGGATTCTCAGCACCTTTTATTGGTGTATTTCTTGCATGCTAATGTACAGTTACAATGTAGACACCTGACTGTAGTGAAGGAGAGATGATCTACAGCAAAATGTGCACCATTAGATTAAAAATATTGTAAAATACAAGAGCATGGTTAAATGTACATTTAATACTTTTCTTTCAATATCTGTAACATTATCCACGGATGTACTTTGTTTGAAATTTTGATGACTTGGCATGTGACTCACATGCTGTACCATGCTTTAAGGACAAGTGAGTCAGCTGTCATCAGAACAATTAATTTTACATATACCCAGACAAACTTTGGGCAGAGTTGCTTGAACCCTGGACAACTTTTATCAAAAAGGGGGAAAAAAAGGACAAAGAAAAAAAAAAAGGAGAGGGTCAAACTCCATGTTTCTTCACAATTACATTGGCGTCTTATCATCTCCACCATACACAAACCTTGTACCTATGGGAACAAAAGATATATCGATTTATCAAATTAGACTTTGACAATGTCTTGATTATTGGCGTGTTAAGAGCATTCCAGAGATGTCAGTGATCCTAGAAAATTCTATACATAGCACTTAACTTTGTTTATTGATGATATATTGTATTGTTGTATTTTCATAAACACCACTATACTGAAAATCTCCATGATGGGGGGGGGGAGTGGGGAGTGGTTTAATCCATCTGTTTGAATTAAGATACTAGTGAGTAGTCTGCACATTATAATGTTATACAATGTATGAAGGAAAACTAAAAGTCTGATTTTATTATACCTGTATTAAATATAGAATAATAGGGTCGCTACATGAGAACATTGTATATGATCCAAACAGTTATCACGATACACAATCTTGAGACAATAAACTGACATTTCTCCTGATTCTCTATCATCACTTCTTCTGATTTCTTCTGATTCTTCCATCTTAATTCTGGATTCTTTTCATACCATTTTCATTGAACAAGTTTCGTGATATTGTGCAGATACATTGTATATTATACCAAGGAGGTCGTCTCTCTTCCACCTCCCTGATTGTACAGCTTGCATGGTATTGGTATACAAATAGTGAATATTCACGAGTGCAGCGGTGCACGATTTTGCATGAGGTGAAAGATAGTGTGCTCTATTCAATGAGACCAAGCTAAGTAATGCAAGTTGAACATTTTTTTTTAGGTGTTGTAAATTATGTATGAATGCATGTGTGCATTTACTGTACAACTGTACATGCACGAGTCTACACAGGGGCGGATCCAGAGGGGGGTGCACTGGGCACGCGCCACCTCTTTTATTTTTGTTAAAACAAACGAAGTAAAAAGAAAAAAGGGGGCGTGTGCGCCCCCTTTAATTTTGTAAAGGCACCTTCCCTTTACGGAATTCCTGGATCCGCCCCTGCTACAACTGTACATGACAGTTACAGAATACATACACTGTATGTGTACATTGTACATTTAGGTACACTGATGGACGATGACACATTTACCCTGATAAGATGACAAAATAATATCATGTACCCAGAACAGCTGACTCATTAGTTGAAAATAATTGCAGTAAGAATAATAAAATGAAAGCAGGGATGTGTACAGTAGATCAGGAACTCCTGATATCTGTTTGCACTAAAGGCAAGCACAATCTGGCACAGCAAGTTGTGTGTAAACATCGCAAGAAACAGTTTATGGCATACAATGCATCATCAAAACAAAATCAAACATACTGAACATTTTGAACCTTGCTACTGGTTTTCGATCTTAAACTATGTACACCTGTACTATTATGTTACACATGTCATATCAACTAAAGTTGCTTGATTAAGGAAGTTGAGCCTTGTATTCAATCAAGAAAAAATTATCAATGAAGAGTATTACATTGAAATTCATAAATATATGCTACAACTTCCTCAAGGAAGCTGTACCAATATTGATGATACCAGTAGCCCCTCTGAGCAAATGGGTTGGGATTTCTGTACACATCGTGCAGGCCCCTTTACAAGTTGTATGTAACCATCCCATCCTCCCCCCTAAAAAGAAAAGAAAGGAGAAAGAAATAAAGAAATAAAAGAAATAACGATAATAAATTCCAACCACACTAGGAAAGTGACATCATGGAAAACCTGCGCTACAGTGTACATTGCAGCTCAAACTTGTACACTGTAGCAGCCTACACCAGTCCACCCTGTGAAGCATTCAATATTAAACCAAAGTTTGACAGAGAGTAGAATTGAGCCGAAATCATTGCACTGCACACCATTGTACCTACAATGTATGTACGTAACATGCATTGTGAGTATTAAACAGCTGATCACGAAAGGCGGTGACGCAAAAGCTTTTAATATCTTTGCCAGTCCGTCACACATGACTCTCCCATGCACAATAGTCAGATCTTGCATTGAGTTTATGGCTACTTCCTGTTTTGACAAGAATGTGAATGCTTAAATATAATACCAGCCCACTCTGATTGAAACCTACTGCTTTCACACCTCTACAATATCATATGACACAAGACACAGTATCACACAGGCTATTTTAGCATTGATCAATCTCTTGTGCAGCAACTTTGACAAGATTACAAGATGTGTTTACCTCTGTGAAAATGTGAACGGGTACCTTGGTGAACGTGATATCACAAGAAACTAGCAAATCAATGATAAAGTCACAACCCAAATTTAACGAGCCGCATGGCATTATTTTGACATGGAGTTTGCACAATTTGTACAAGATACAGTAAAAACAGGAGCGGTACTAAAATTCTATAACATCTTCTCACATTGATCTCTCTATTGAATTCCCCCTCCCCCACCTTTCAGGCAGTAAAAAACTCTCTTGTATAGTTGTAATCATGATTGCAAACTGTATTTAATCTCAATATATATATTTTTATCATCTGAAGGCAAATGATTGATTTGCAGATAGAGGTCCAGAGTTGTGTTCAAATCTTGATTTGCTTGATTTGTGGTGCGCACTTTTTGTCCGAAAGACTTGACCTCAAAACATGATTGAGGAGGGGGAGCTGGATTCGACCCTACCCTACATTTACTTCCACCCACGAACCTTGCGAAATGTAATGCAATCTGCCTGCACTGCACTAGCTGGCACATGTTTTGTGAATTTGATTGGCAGATCTATCAGGAAGCATGTACAGTGTACCTCCAAAACTCAAATCAAGAATACAATCCCTTTTTCATGAATTCATACAATTATAATATCATCTGAAAGAGCTATACTATCCTTTTTGAACACATTCAGGTGTGTGGCAGTTTCATATAAACCCAAATCAAGATTCCAATCACAATTCATCAAGATGATTACAGAGATTTTCCTATAGTCTGAAAGAGCTTTAAACACACACACATATACACACACACACACACACACACACACACACACACACACACAAGCACACACTTCATATTTTATATTGCTCTGTGACTTTTCTTGACATTACCATTCAAAAAAAAATAATAATAATAAATTTCTAAGATTGAAAGAACATTGCTATGTAGCTAAAAGAAGGAAACCCACCCCAGTGGGCGATATTTGATGTGTGGCAGAGCGAAAATGGAAAAGTGGGAACCTGCATTAGCGTAGAATACTGCAAATCTGATTTACTTCTTCACTGAAAACTGATGTACTTGATGGCTTTCTCCCAAGGGTGTAAACCACATTGTGTTCTATTGTTACAAAGGAGAGCAGTCAACCTTCACACCCACGGTCTCACACTCTACCAATCAAAGATGACTTTCATTGGAGGGCATCAAACAATTTCACCGATTCCTCTCACTTTCAGGACTCTTGCATTTGTAACGCTCGGCTCGGTAAGCACTCACCTGAGCACGAAAAGGTTGAAAAGCGTGTCTAAAAAAGGAGAGAACTCTAACTCACTTCCCCCTCCATCTCTCTCTTCTTCTTAAATGAATTTTTGCAGTGATGATGAACATCTACATGCCAATTTATAGGTTGTGTTTGTAACACCCCCAGGAGGGTTCTAACCATGCATCAAAGAAAAAGGAAGACAGCATTTCAAGAACCTCTGCACAGCCTTCAAAAGAATCCATATTTGGACCGCAAATTCAATCTGGTGCCCTCCCATTATTTGTGTGTGTTTTACATGATCACTGTTGCCATGCAGCGTACAGTATGAAGGGAACAACGCACTTGACAACAACAAAATAAAGTGAGGGAGGAGGTGAATATACATGATGTAGTGCCAAAATGCCCAGCGATCATAACCATTCTACGATGTTGTTGCATACAGTATATGTATATATGCAGGGCCTAGTAGAATCCATCCATCACTACCATCTGAAAGTTGTGAAATATTTATTTTATGCTTTTATAAGGGGATACTAAATCATCGACATCGAATCACTTGACAATCATATTTGTGCTGCATCCCCAAACTATGCATTATTTTAAACATGTGGCCATTTGATATTCACTGCCCAACGTTTACAGTGTTAGCCTTTGTTGAAGACTCTCTGCAACAGTGCCAAAAGAGGTAATTTTTTTTAATTCATACGCTTTTTGAGTTACAGGAGTTTATTACAACTTAATACAAGCACTTGGCAGCAAAGATCAAAACTGATATGAGCAGAACTGTGTTTAAAAGATGCTCATGAAAATTTTATGTCTGCACATAAATGGCCTTTAATTGAGGAAATCTAGCAATTTCACAGATCAAAAGTGACTAACAGCAATGAGAAGAATTTTGGAGATCCAACAAAAGTTCTTTTAACTTTACACCTTTGAGTTTAATATGGAATTTGCTACTAGCATTTGACAGCAAAATGCAATATACACTGTACCAGTCAGCAGAGCTGTGTTTAAAAGAAGCTCATGTTTTTTGCATGTTTTGCACTGATAGCCTACTGGCAAATCTAGTGATTTCACAGGTCAAAGCAACTATATACACTGTATCATACAGGGATTGAATTAAAAATTCAAGAGTAGTGATGTGGAATACTGGTTCAGGCTTTCTCCCATTTATATCATGAATAATCATCACATACATAGTCTCAAAGGCCCTTCTGCTGATGCACCTTGCTTGAGATATCATTCTTATAAATCTAAGTTTAATACAAACGATGGTCAGGAGCTAAAGTTAAATCAGTGTGAAAGCCTTTGAAGACTAACACAGTGTGTGCAGAAAGACTTCAGACATTGACTTCTTGCAGTCTTTCTCATGGGGGGGGGGGGGGGGGAAGGTGGTTTTTTTTTCTTTTACTTTTATTACAGTGAATCTTTACGTGGGGATACCATGGAGTAGGAAGGCTTGCCCAGCTCAGATATATTCGAAAATCCCCGTAGTGAATCTTGTACAAATTTATCAGTCATCTCTATGAAAGTACAGACACAGCGGAAGAATATCGAGAGGAATCTACCATTTCCAATGAGTATTGTACGCTTTGAAGCACATGTACTGTACTGTATTTGGTGGTGGGCGCTAATCATACTTTTCGAATATCCCCCTGTGGGCAGCAAATGGAGATCAATTCAACTGCATCACTCATGTCTTCCCATGCCACCAAGTCTCATTAATAGTTGTGTGTTTGTTTTTGCAAAATTTACGAGATATTCCAAACTTCAAAGAATCACACAAAACAAACAGACAAATTCAATGGATAAAAAGAATATGGAATAAAACAAAAACAGAGTATCTTTCACTATCATTCATTTATCCAGCTTCTCTTGATGCGAAACTGTAGGCCTACTCATTAATCGTTCATATACCACTTGACAAATGTTTGACGGCTCCACAGAGCATCACTTTCAGTACCTAAAGATCATTCCTTGTAATGTTGCACTGGACCCACAAGACAGTACTGTTCAGATGGCACATACTCTTTACAAGTACAAAACATGCAACCCCTACTAATAAAAAAGAAAGAAAGAAAGAAAGAAAGAAAAAGAAACTCAGAAATCATACAAACCTTCTTGAGCAGATACGGGGCGTCTGGGTTGAGCTTGCAGCGCCTCTCGACGACATGGATGGCGCCATCGTCGCTCTTGTACTCAGACATGATCTCGCTCCCCACAAAGATTGGGATCATCTTGCAGGTGGGGAACCTCCGGTCATAGGCCTGCATGAGTTCATGAGACACATTGTATGAAAGAAACCAGTAAGTTGTGCTTCATCTTCGGAACAAATGGGAAGATACCATTCAACATTATTATTTTTTTTTTTTTTTTGGTACAATTGGAGAACTTTCATACACATTTCATGCTGAATTTGAATGTATTTAAATTTCCATAATATCTCACTTTTAATGATCATACAAATTACTGAGTGCCATAACCACGGATCCTTCTGAAAAATAGAAAAGTTGCACATTTGACTGCTTCTGTTCTGCTGGACTGTTTGTAGACTGTGAAATTTGAAAAATAAATCCATGAAATACCTGCTAAATATCTCTTGGAGGAGCCTAGCGAGGTAATAATTACAGTGTAAATCGAATCAACTGTGCATTAATTTCAACTTTAATAGCACACACAAATGGAGCACTGTTTACTTTTAAAACCATCACATAATTGTACTCATTCCTGTACAATACATGTAATACGTACAAGCAGCCCCTTCTTCTCTGTTTGGCAGCTGAAGCATACAGTGACTGTTGTACTTGATGTTTTAATACCTGCATTGTCCATACATGGTGTATATCCTTTGGCTAAGACTACAGACAGACTTCTCTATTTCAGTGTGAATGATCAGCCTGTGCTTTGACAGTTCACTCTTGTAATTCTTCCGGTACCGCACAATGTACATGACTGAAAGTGATGATTGAAAGTGACTACAATGTGTAACGTAATCAAATGTACTATAGGAATCTAATTCACTATTCTATGAAATGTACTGTTGAAAACTTTCCAGAAAAAGAAAAAGTTCATGCCACTTTACCCTAAAGAATTTGTTTAAAAGATAAGGAAAAAAAAGGAAAGATTCTAAATTCATCGCATACATGTATGTGCCACATGTATGGCACAAACCACAAAACATTTCTCTCATGTTTGCAACCACACTCCTCGTTGCAGTGAGGCTTTTTGTGGATTTGTTTTGTTGCAATAGCAATCTGCACTACTATTGTATGAAATCTCATCCAGTTATGTTAATAATCAAACCATTCTCTGCAACCACAATGACCGACTAGAGCCTTTTAGTTTACTTTCTTTTTGAGAACCTCCTCAAGACACGATGATGACGCTTTTCGAATACTGTACAGAGTGTATAATCAGGGAGGTGGAAACCTCATTCCACCTCCCTGGTATAATCCACGGCTGCTTCCTCACCAAGGTCAATGACCTCCTTTGACATGTAATTCAAAGAGAGTCCTCTCTAAACAGAATTTCTCATCACTGTGACCTTTACAAAAGGAGTCTCCAAGCCATAAACTACCGCTGCCATCTAGGGTTATGATGTACAACACAGGTTCATGTGTATGTAACTGCTGTGCATACAGTGTACATGTACAATGAATGTGTGTTCATTGTATTCTAGACATCTGAGAGTATTCTACTATCAAAGTACTACACTGTACATTGTTGCATCATATGAAGAACTACATCGTACATTGCACCTTCAGCATTTTAGAAGTCACTGAACACTTTATACCGTAAAGTTATACAAACTCGTCAGGTCAAATTCTATGAAAGTTTGATCATATAATAGTACTCTAGTTGGAAATTCTTAAATCTGCAATGTTCTTTAATAGTTATCATGAATAAGAAAATAGCCAGGCTCTTGAGTAGTATGTAAAAAGCATGACTTTCAATGAAAAATTCCTGACTGTAGAAACATTTTCCGCTATAATGCACAATGATTTGAGGTGTCGTTTAAATAGGTAAATAGAGTCTAAGTACTGTAAACATGAGTGCTTGCATCGTTCAACGACTCTCCCTTCTTTGGAAAAATAGCCAACGATCAATACTGTAACACGCCCCAGCCTGCATGCTGCTGATTCAAACCAAGCACATAGGGTCTGGCAACGCCTCCCTATTGTTGTCCTGTGTCAGGACGCGGTGCAGACAGAAGCATCACAGTGACGGAGCAAGGCAGGTACACGAGGGGAGTCCAGATAACGGCTGCAGTAATCAATACATACTGGAAGAGCCAAATGGCCTGAGGATGTCTCCATCTGAACTAGTCTCTGTCCGTTTTCAGGGTGCTGTTTGTTTTTTTCTTTGTTAGTTTTTTTTTTTAACAATTCAATTTGTCTATTTGTATTGGCTCTCTGTACAATACCTTTTATCATAATCATTTTGTACATTGTAAGGTTTCTTTCTTTACTTTTTTGGGGGGAGGCATGCAGGAACAAAGTGGTCAGTACATTTTCCCCCCTTTTTTTCCCGCTCTCTACATCTTCTCTAGATACAGACATGGTACGGTTGTACTCATCATCTGTAGGACTCTTTATGTGGAAAATGCAGCATGGCATAACACATCAGCAGGGCTTTAAAGATGAGTACCGGTACACCACAACAGTGGATTGTGCTAGATTTGTACTTCAGTACAGTGCACTTGTAAGAATGGTACAGTAATTGATACACTCTATGCATTGCATCTACATTGCTTATTTTACATGCACATGCAGTAACACTGGGACTGAATCAGACAGAGTTTGAGCCTGCACAGTTACTGCAATTGCACTCAATGTTGTCACATTATTTATTGGCAGAGGTACATGTATAGACTGTCTACAATACACTGGTGAGTCAATATTTTTGAAAATGAATAGGTAACTGCCCATCAAAAATATATGTGAGGCTCTCAGCCAAATATTCAGTACTCATTCTGCCAACTACGCTGTAGGAGAAACATCTCATTAGGCTTTATTCTATACCAGTAGTGAGTACATGTAAAACCTCACTGAGGTACCACAATTTCTTCTTCAGTTATTAATACTCAGATCATAATATTTCCAATCCTATAAAACATGATAATCTGGACTTTGGATCTGCAGGGGTTACATAACCCGTACAATTGTATGAAAGCTCCCTATGGAAGAGAGAATCTCAATCCATATGCATGCTGTACATTGTACACAGTTTGCTGAGCACCCATACAGCTATAATTTCAAACTGTGTTCTCCAACCAAAGGGGATGAGGAACAAAAGTTTTATCCAAGTATACAATACAGGCTACAAATGTATTTTCTTGCTTGAATTTGTTCTGTCTGTCTAAGTTATGAATATTGTGAGAGGATCATCATACTATAAAACTGTACTTATTGGCACCTCTTACATACATATACACGCCATCATTTCATTGCCATGCGTTTTTATGTCAGACGAACACACACACACACACACACACACACACACACACACTAATTAACATTTCCTAGATTTGTGTACTCTGAAGTTGATTTCATCTGACAAGCTGTTTCTGTCACCCTCTCCAGACCCCCACCCCCACTCCCCCACCCCAACCCATGATGATGACGTACAGGTGTTACTCGCCAACAAACTTGCCCACTTCCTCCCTCCCTGACGGCCTATTTTTAGGGCATATAATGTGAGAAAGTGACAATTAACATCCCACGCTGTTTCCACGGCAACTAAGAAAAAATGCAGCCAAATGAGCTCATATCCCACTCATGTCCCTTCCAAAACCCAGCCCCACACCTGTCCATGAAGTCAGTTCAAAGCTTTCATTGCCATATCAACGTCAAGCAAACTGCAAAATAGCAAAACATAGTCATCATGAGGTAAGCATAAATATTGGGAGATGAGAGAGTAGTGGGGGAGATCACAGAGAATCAATGAATGATCATGACAATGTAAACACTTTCAACATTTGTACTTGAATCATCTCTGCACAGGTTTCCTATTAAGGCCAATTATCTCGAGCTACATCCCGTAAAGCTTCATAATTATTATCAAGTTGACATGCACATGGTACATGGTGTACAATGTACCATACTATGTGTACAATACTGCTTCCATCCAGCATGGCACTGATATCTTTATCTCCGACATCTTGTGTCCAATAGTTATTGATATTAACTTTCAAATCTTAAATGTGAAAATCGTAACTCTACTGATTGTGACATACATTGAACAGTGTACAGTGTACAAGTACAAATTTAGTGTATGTATAGGTTTGAAAATTATAAAGTGCTTTTGTCAGCCCAACACCATCGTCACTTCTAGATGTTGCTACATGATGTACCAAATGTACAACGTACTTTGGAGTGGTAATTATAATGGCTGGAGGATACAATTCTGGATTTTGTACACACTTTGCACATTACTACTGTACAACAGTACAATAACCCATTCAGATACATTATACAACAATGTTGTGAAGCTGATAGTCACCTTCTGAATAAAGATTCACCAGGAAACAGTTTGTTTTTGGATATTTTTTCCCCGATGCATGGAAACACCAATTCCAAGAGAAAGTTGCCTACAAGGACAGTCATGAAGGAAACAGGATATGGGTGTATACAGCTCTGTGAAAATCTGAGTAACATTATCAGACTTGCTGGGTCTTTCAGTTTATGTTTGTGTGTGTGTTTTAGAATCTCATTCAGAATGGGTGAAGATCAGCAGAACTGCGATTAGAAAGTGAATACGTGTCAAAATATTGATATTCCTTTTGCAACATAGAGCAATACACAACTTGCATCCGTAGGATGTATTCACATGAAGGAAGTTACAGTATGGTAGTGTGTAATTCATATCATAGGATACATACATATGTGGAAAACTTACAGTTCAGGCACCAACTTCTCAACTCAAAAGCATAATGGGTAATTCCATAAAATAGGGACCCACTTTGTGACATGCCTATTTTGCCGATAAAATCAGAAAATCAGATTTTTGTTCAACATAACTTTAAAAAACATTCATATTGAGTAAGTCCCTTGAAAACTGACTGAAAATTAACATTCTAAACTGAAATTGAAGGAAGTGAGCATACCAAATTGCAGTGTATGGCGAAAAACTGGCTCACCAATGGTGTCCCCCTTACATGGTGAACCATCCATTTTGGCATCTTACCACATATTTCAAACTAGTTCTATGTTTGTTTCAATAGAAGTTATTATTTTGAAGTAAGAAATTAACTCTACTATTGAAAAAATGACACAACCCCTATTTTTGGCCAGGGAAAAGATTCTTCAGTGTTTCTCGTATAGGGGGGACACCAAATACTATTTTTGCATTTTTTTTTCTTCAAATTAATAGAGTGGTCATTTTTTGATACCTGTAACAAAGAAACCACAGCTACATTGTAAAATATGCCAATGAGGAGCAATTATTGTTGTGATAAGACACAAAAAATTAGCTATCACTGTGCCCAGACGTAATATTTAGGGGGACACCAAAGCCACGTGTGTGAAAATCATAATTTGGTCTTTTTTTTCAAATTTATTTATTTTACCCCAATTTTCTCTTGAAATCTTTTAAACTATGTGATTGCTACCAAAATAACAACAAACAGTTCAACACTGGTCCTTAATATGGATTCCACACTAATAAATTAAGGTTTCTCATGTAAGCAATTATGGGGACACCATAACTTAGTATGTGAAATGTCTTTCTTGGGGTTTACGTGCGTAAATGTGTATCAATTGATGCATGAATTACAGTATATTTATAGTGTTCAAAATTTGCTCGTCTTTTATCATTTTTTACCCCTTAAAACAGAGTTTAATCCACAAACAAGCTGTAAATCTAACTGGTGTTACAGTAAAATGTCACACAATTTTGCCCAAAAATGTTGTGATTTTGCACTTTTTGTCAAAATTCATGTGGAACTTTGAAGAAGCAATTTCTATATTTTACTTTGAAAAGGAAGATACTTACAGTGTACATGTACAGACTGTAGCTGAATAAGAGTATTCAGAAGTAAAATTGATTTAGGGTATGTAATTTTTAAGCAATGACAATATGAAGCAAATAGAAGGGGCATTTAACTAGTGGGACCCTTTTTAATGGAATTACCCATATTGAATGAAATTATAAAGCTAAGGAACAAAGAATAGATTATAGGCCTCCAGAGCACTTGTGCCCTGAGGTTTGTTGTTGAATGTGATGTTTGTGCATACATGTGTGCTGATATCAAATGAAATTCAAATACAGAACATCACAAAAAAGTGTGTGTGCATATGTGTGTGTGTGTGTGCGTGTGCATTCTCGTATCTTCCTTTTTAACTCTATCTTCCTTCTTTCATTTTTCAAATAATGTACAGTATCTTTCTCTCTCTTTCCTCCCAACTTTTATTTCCTTTTCATTGTTATTTTCTTTTTATCTAAACACTGTTTCCTAGCTTCCATAGACCTTTCCCTTCATCTACATTTACTCTTAGTGTCTTTCCTCTCCAATTTCTTCTCTAGTCCTTCTATCCATAAGTATCTCTTTTCTGTCTTTTTAGTACAGTACAATTTTCCCTTTTCTATTCATCTTTGGACTTTCCTGTCTTTAGTTTTTAATCTCTCTCTCTTTCTCTCTTCCTTTCCCTTTCAATCTATCTTTATTTTTCCTTTCTTCCTTTCTTTTTAAATCCGTCTGTTTCTTCTTTCTTCCCTTCCAATTTATGTTTCCTTTTCATCTTAAGGCTATTTCTCTCCTGCAAATGTGGTTATTTTTCCTTTCTTTTTTTGTATTTTCCATGCCATATTTTTGTATTCATGTATTATCTCTTCTCCCTTTTCCTGTCTTTTCTCTGCATCCATTTCCCCAGACCGTTCTCTCCTCTTTTTCATCTCTTAATTCTCTCTCATGTCTCCCCTCGTTTTCTCTCCTTAATTTCCAATCTACCAAATTCCAAAATGCACTATTTTCCGAGATCGAAGCGAACTCACATCTTTCATTCTCATTTCATTCAAACACACACACACACACACACACATGCAACACAGAACAACAAACCTCGATCAACCACTTTGTAAACAACCAATACCACAAAGTCTTGCAAAAAAATTAAATGGGAAAACAAGTAGATCCTATGTCTTTCTAAAGATAACTGGGCTGTAGAGAAACTCGCTGTGATCACTATGGGGTCGCTACATTCCGGTCCAACAATAGACTGTATTGCGTGCTGCCGTCAGAACGTGTACCATTGACTTTTTACGTGAAAATTCATCATTTTGAGGATTTTAAGTGACGACAAGCCCAGAGAGAGAGAGAGAGACGGAAAAAGCTTTTGCATATTATTGCTGTACAGTATTGTTAATTTGTAGCTTGTAAGCTACAGACTGAATTTTTCATATGCCTTAAACTGGTATTCAGACACCCTGACCTGGTGCGAAACTGCACTAGCGCCAAGGTCTTTACTTTACAATTCATCATGCAAGGGTAGGGTCTACAGACGTCAGACCTCGGCGCTCGCTGGAGTAGAGTTTCTAACAGATCTAGGACTAGATACTCATATGAGACTAGCACACAATAGTGCTCCTCAGCTCAGTCAGTAGACGAGACCCTAAAAAAATAATAACGTTACTAATACTACCTTTACCACTGTAGATAACCTACTCTGGTCTGTGCCTTTTTTGGGTCTTTGATACATACCGGGTAGGCACCCTAGGGTCTAAATTACACGCAGAGGGGTCTATTTGGTAGCAATGCCAATGGTTAGTACTCCATATCAAAATGCCGGTAGAGATGGGAATGGGTGTGTAAACACATCGATCGAATGCAGTGACAGTGTGTCATCCCAAGTGTAATGTATGTAGGCCGGAGCAGAGGAAAATTTTACACGGCACTGATTAATGAAATCACTCACCTTCATGACCAATTCGAAGGGAAACTGGTACACCCTGACGGGTGATTGATACGTCTGCACCATCTCCTCTGACTGAGTGTCAACTCTGCCACGGTAACATGAGCGGAAAATCACAGAATTTTACACAACTAATTCTGTATGTTGCGTGCTGGCTGGCTGAAGTCTGTAAACGTTACGCCTGCTGCCACTCGTGATCCACGGCCGTCTAAACGTTGAACCCTACGCTCACGGTCGGCACGGTACGGACTACGGTGTCCAACAACGTTGCGCTGTAGCGCCACGCAAAAAGGGTTCGAACTCGTTTGTGTAGCTATAGCTCGGCCACCGAGTCTTTACTCAGTAAAATAGAGACGATATCCCTCTCCTGCACACGAAGTCAATGATTCACACTCTTTGCTCTTGACGACGACTGGTAGCAGCAACTCACCGGTCGATGATCATCGTGATCCATATACCGCTCGTTATCGCGCCGTCCTTGTCTATCAAAAATAGCACGCGAAGATTCATGTAGGCCTAGCGCCTAACTGGGCCTACTGGTATTTTTTGTTTGTTTGCCTTGCTTGCTTTGTACATATGTATTATTTTCCATGCATAAATCGCGAGCACACAAATCGCATACGAAACAAATGAGAGTAGCGTAGTCGTCATACGACGAAGAGCCCCACCTACGTTAAGTGCATTATAATTTTTTTTTTCCTACCGTTGTCTCTGTTGTGCATGTTGTTTTATGCTGTGCAGAGATAAGATATTTATGTAAAGAGTGCATTATGTGGAGATGATACCACCGATCTCTCCCCGCTGCACTATACAAGTAGAAAATATAGCTTTCGTAAGTCAGCAAATACAGTCAGACCTCAGTAACATAAATGTCTGGTGTAAGACATGGGGAGCAAAACTGCCCCCTAGTAAAACAAAATGTATGGTTTTCTCACATCGACGGTTCAGCGCCCCTCAATAAAAATCGAAAATTCGGATATTGAAGTAGTATCAGATTTCACGTTTTGGGGAATGATTTTTGACTCGCGCCTCTCATGGAAGCCACACATAGACAATATCAAAATAAGATGTATGAAAAGAGTAAATGTTCTCAAGTGTCTAATTTGCACAGACTGGGCTCCGATACCGCTTCTATGCTTCTACTTTATCGCGCCCTTATAAGGCCCGTTTTAGATTACGGTTGTGAAGTATATGACTCGGCGAAACCCACTGCAACCAAGACATTAGACACTGTACAATATATAGCATTAAAAGTTTGTAGTGGAACAACGTTTTTCACCTCTCTTCCAGCACTCCAAACAGAGTGTGGTGAGATGCCATTGGATTTAAGAAGGAAAATGTTGAGTTCAAATTATCTAGCAAAGTTACCCACGAGTAAATTACCCAATCAAGGAACCCATATCACCTTGCTGGCAATACGAACTTTTAGATTATAAAGACGAATCTCCTTTTAACAAAAGAGTCCTTCATCTCACTCGGGAAACTGAAAGCCGCATGTCAACCCATGCAAATGTACCACCTTGGCTCATGCCTCCCCCATTAGTACCCACCGAACTCCACGACGAAATAGAAAAGAAACACACCCCAATCGCAGCCATAACGAATCTAGCGCTTAACATTATTCACGAAAAATGGAACAAATACACCCACATCTATACAGATGGATCAAAAGACCAATATCTGAACACCAGCGCAGCAGGATACGTACCAAAGCACGAAGTAAAAATCGCTCATAAAATTTCATCAATTTCAATATTCCGAGCTGAACAATTAGCTGTAATATTACACTGTAAAAACATCGGTGTTAGATTTAACACCACGGGTGTTAAATCTAACACCGATCAAACTTCAATAAAGGACCACACCCACAGGTGTTAAAAATGCACTGTGATGGTGTTGAAAAGTGTTCACCTGACACTTCGTGGTGTTAATTTGACACTGTACCTGGTGTTATTTTGACACCGTAGGCCTACTGGTGTTAATTAAAAAAATGACACCACATGGTGTTGATTTGATATTTGCTGGTGTTAATATCAATGGTTTAACACCCGTCCAGCTACAATAAGGGACCACACCAGCTGGTGTTACTTTGGTGTAAATTTGTTTTCACATTTTTTCAAAAATCTAGTATTTTAATGTAAAATTCTTGATCGTCTTGTTTAAATTGAAAATCAACAAGAAGTGCAGTTACTAAGAAACTCTTCAAAAAACAGTTTAAAATTTGGAAATGACACCAGTAGGTGTTAATTTAACACCATAAATGAGCACCGAAAATTTAACACCAGCTCGGTGTTCACTATTTAACACCGGACTTTTTGCAGTGTAGCATTAGATTGGATTGAAGAGAATAAAATAACTGACTCAGTTATTTTTTGTGATTCTTTAAGCGTTCGGTGTGATTTGAAAGGTTTAAGTACATCCCTTTTTACTATACTGAGATAAGACAGTAACTGTATGCACTAACAAAACAAAAAATTCAAGTCAATTTTGAATGGAGCCCCTGCCACTGTGATATCAGAGGGAAAGACAAAGTCGACACGTTAATAGCAAAAAACGCGCTGAAAAACACTCAGGAAATAGAAGTCCGCAGCAGTATAAGTGAGATGAATACCATTATATTTAACCATTATATGAAACAGTGGCAACTACAATGGGAAAACTCTGAAAGAAGTCGATTTTTATTTCACAGTATACAACCAAATATAAAGCATACATGTAAAAGCAATCTGTGATGAGAATACTTCACAGATTAAG
Source organism: Diadema antillarum (assembly GCF_040938485.1). NCBI lineage: Eukaryota > Metazoa > Echinodermata > Echinoidea > Diadematoida > Diadematidae > Diadema > Diadema antillarum. The sequence continues at coordinate 65,768 of NW_027272237.1, read as the reverse complement.
AGTAGGAAGTTGTTTACTGAATGAAACGTTGTTTAATAGGCAAACATATTGATTATAAAATGTTCTCAGTGTGGTATATCAGAAACGGTGCAGCATTTCCTCTTATTATTATGTCCGGGTTATAAAGAATACAGAAATCAGTTACAAAATCATCTTGGAGTAACTAATCTTATATAGTATAAGTAATATATTGAATCATCCTCAACAAAAGTATATTATTTGATTTGTTAGATGCACTGGTAAATATTGGATATCATAGTTTGTATTGATAGCTTAGTATTAGTTGTTTATTGAATATTAATGATAAAAGGCGAACAAACTCTTCATTTATATATCTTTTGTTGTTTGCAGGTTTTCTTATTTTGAATTTCATGTAAATTAAATGAGAGTTATAAGTAAGATAACAGTGTAATGTAGATTAGAGTAGTGCCCGGTGTGTATTCTTCAAAAGCAAAATTTGTTATAGGTTGACACCAAATTGTTTTAACCAACCACAAAAACTAAAGTTATTTATGTAGAAAAATATTCGCCGGGAGCTGCTGCGCGAGGACACCGACTAAAGAGCGCCATCAAACGACATCAACCAGCACAGTGACGACGTGACACACACGAACCATGGTACCAGACTCGACAAGCCAACACTCAGCCCAGTCAGTGCAAAAACTAATTAACAACGAAAGACCAGGCGGTGCCGATCAGGCCACTGTACAAGCACAACAAAAAACCGTACAGAGTGGCGTAAATAGTTAAGTTTGACTGAAAAGCGCCAAAAAACCCCCCTCAACAACAACACCACCACCACCAACAACAACGACGACGACGACGACGACGACGACGACGACGCCGCCGCCGCACTACTACCCGGTCCGGCAGCGTACTGATCCAGATCCAGATCAGTAGCATCGATGTTCTTGGAAATGGTCATTACCTTATGCCCTTTGCACAAAATAATTATCATAATATTATTATTGTACCATTCATATCAACACTCTCAACAATTATCATAAGATGGACGGAAATTCACCAGAAGAGGGCAAAATTAATATCAAATATCCAGAAGCTATAATTAATAAATTGATTAACTATTAATATCTATACTGCTTCGTTACTTGATATTCTATTGTATTCTCTGTTGGTCTGAAAATAATCTCTTTCTGCTGTCCACTCATAACATTCACCCTGCAGTAGGGTCTTAATCATTAATCATCAAAAACCATCACACAGTCCTTAAAGGGGAAATCCAGTCCAAACATAAGTTAGTCTGATGAGAAAGAGTAAAATATTACAATATTACAAATATATCAATGGAAAGATTTTGATCAAAATCTGGGGAAAAATAAGGAAGTTATGACATTTTGAATATTTGCTAATTTTTCAGGAAACAGTTCTTGAATGGTCAACATGAATATGCAAATGGCAAAGTGAGCATGTCATCCCCTCACAACTTGCCATAGGGTTTCTACATAAAATTTTGAAATTTCCCATTTTTCATTCAAACGCAATTATGCCCGAGGCTCAAATCCTGATATCCCTAACTGATTACTATTCCGAAGTTATTCAACAAGGAATATAAACATCATGTTTCAGACTTCAATGACAGACACATTGAATTTTCATCATTTTTTGAACACGATCAATGGAAAATTTTGAGGTTATGACATGGTCAGCTCACACATTTGCATATTCACATCCACTGTACAAGAACTGTTTTGCAGAAATTAGCAAAATTTCATAACTGCCTTATTTTTCATCCAATACAGTCTAATTTTTACTGTTGAACTCGGTAAGATTTTACTCTTTTTTATCAGACTAACTTATTTTTGGACTGGATTTCCTCTTTAAATCATCAAAATCCATGTCTTCATTATCATCATCATCATCCATTCATCATCACAGTGCAGCAGCTAAAAGGTGCTTTAAAGTTATTGTTTCTTCTTTGGCAATGTAGTTGGTGATATAGTTCACACTAGAAGCAGGAGAATCACTTTTGAATCCTTGAGTTTGGCAGAGTTGTAGTTGTTCTTTGTTCTTTGGTCATCCTACAGTGTGAATGAATAACTCAATCTGTAAATCAAGCATTCTTCTTGTCATAATGAATCACCACAGCTTTTTACAGCTCAGAGTCTTAAAGTGAAGCTTGCACGATATGTACACCATAAAAGTACAATGGTAATTCTGTTTTATCAAGTGATTTGTGTTGTTATTATTTTCTGCACCTGTTATCTGCTTCTTAATTATTATTTCATGATTGTGCTACTGTACTTTATATTTTCCATAATTATGTAAATTTGTCAGAAAGTGAGACATGAAAATGAGAACAAGCATCATCTTGGTATTACAAAAAAAAATCACTTTTCTTAATGATGCATTGCACTATCTTCATAAAATTTGTTATGACATTTGATTTGGGGTAGCTTAACTTAAGTCTACAAATCAAGAATGAAGAAGTACATTAATGTTTGGTTAGTCAACACTACAAACCGAACAAGTATATCAAGATACAATGCAAAATACGAAATGAGGAAGCTATGCATTTTTTTTTTAATAAACAGTGTCAGAGTAAGTAAAACATAGCATGTATTGATTACCTTGGTATTTGCATCCATAATGTAATTCATAGCAAAATATTGAGATATGTCATCATTTTTTTTTCCATTTTATATACTTTCCCAAATAGATATTAAAATAAAGTTGACATACAATTAATTTACACATTACACATCACACTTTATGCACATGTTCACAAACTATTTTGTACTGCTTTTGTTTTGATCTTTAAAAAAAAATCATCGCTAGGATTTTTATTTCATAACAATGATAAAAGAAAAAATAATACAGGGTACTTATAATGCACCAATTCCACATGACTAATGTGCTCAAGGCGCAGTAGGAAAAGTGAGTTAAGAAGTACAAAATTCATTACACACACATGTACATGAAAATGAATGAAACAATAATGATGAAAAAAATACATAACATACAATTCTACTGGAAAGCGGTTACGAACAATGAGTCTTGAGGGCAACTTTAAAGGAGTCAACATTCGAAATGTAATGGATAGCTTGAGGCACCATGAAATTATGCCAACAACATATCAAAGAAAAAACTTCAAACATGAAAATTAAAATCATATCAGTAAAATACAGATTTTCAAATGAATATCTTTGGTTTTTCTCAATGCATGTTCAATAATTTCAAACATTTTGAGTGCATGGGTGAATGTTTCCATCATACGTTTTGCAGTTTGTCCTTCCGCTATTAAACAATCGGTCTTTGATAGGCATGCTAACTGAAAGTAACACTTGCAGAGCAATGATAACAACAAAAGAGTCATATGCAGATAAACAAACAAAACAATTCATAGACCTGTCATAAAGAACAACATCTGTTTGATGATGGAATGATTTTGTAAACATAAAATGTCATCATTAGCATCCATATCATTATCAATAATGTAGTTGTCTGCACCTATGTTGTCTGTTTTTTTTTTCCATGAACAAGGCTGATGAACTATCATCTTGTACACTTATGGAAATCCATAGAGGTTGACAACCTATATTATGATTAAAAATGAAGCATAGAAAATCTCTCACAAGAACACTCAATCTTAAATGCCAGACCAACAGGGTTTTGTTTTGTTTTGTTGTTGTTGTTGTTTGTTTGTTTGTTTGTTTGTTTGTTTGTTTGTTGTTGGTGTTTTTTTTGTTTGTTTGTTTGTTTGGTTTTTTTTTTTTTTTTTTGGGGGGGGGGGGGGGTATTCCCAACAAGCAGAGACAATCAGAGTATAACATTCTTGATGGTGATATGATGACAAATCCATTTTTTTTAAGCTTTACCTATTGCCTACAGAAACTGAGCAAGTTGTGTGTAATGTTGATGGATTTTTTTTTTTAATTACAAAGAACTCAAGACCCAAAAGCCAGCAGATGTCATAACTGATGTGAAATTCTTAAAACACATGAATTACAGTTACTTCCATGACATCGAGAAAAATGACGATCTGTCTACATTTATATAGTGGAGGAAACCTACTATGAAATTTAATGTTTTCATACTCAAAACAGAGTAAGCGACAAATTCAACTACAGGAAAATCATCAAAGAATTAAAATTTTTGTGGTGTTATCCTGAAGATCCTTCATAGTGACAACAAATCAAAAAATCCACGACTGATTATATATCTGTGCTATACATTCACAACTACGCTGAGTCTACAAATAGCGTACAGTCATGTTATCTACAATTCAAACAATTCTTTGGTCTTTGAGATCACGAAAAGAGATGAAACTGATATAAAACAAATGTTTTCTATTTGGTATTAATGCAGCAAAATTGATTGGCATGAAAATTAGCAAATCCAATTTTACATACCTCACTTGAAACAAACTACTGCGGTGTTCAATTGGAAAAGCAAATATAAATCTACATAGGAAGGCACAATATTTTGATCCCTTATTTTCTAAATACATGTACATGTAGTTGACCTTCACATTCAACGCAAATCTATGTCTGCGATGCAACAATAACAACATTGATACCCTCAATTCTTGGAAACTCGCCAACCACTTTGTTTATCATTACCTCACCAAAAAGGCAGGTCACACACTTTTTGTTTTATGTGAAATACCTGACAACAATCAGTCTCTAAAGGTGCCAAAACAGAGAGTTCATCACATGGGTTGATTATCTCAAGCATTATCACCCAGCTGCAGCACTCGAATGCAAAACTTGCAAATCCATAAAATGTGCAATACCATATTTCATTGCTGTACTTAATTCTCAGTATTTTTTTTTTAGATTACACTGATTTGCATTATAATTGTCATAGTCTTCATTTCACTTTAATTTCAGTTCATTTTCGATATTCCCAATACAACATAGTATTTTTATTTTGTTTTTACTACTTTTGATACTCTCACTGTAATCTCATTCACCATTGCATATACGATGATCACATCTTTAGGTATTTTTACATTGAAAACATAATAATTTCAGTTCTTGGGCTGCTCATATTATTCTTTTTAAATGAAATAAACCATTACTTGAACTTCAACTTGCAAATGTTAACGCCATTGTGGAAAAAAAGACAGAGTTCCTCTTTCAATGGGACAAAAGATGGAAGAGAACTGGTTAAGTAAAAAAAATCCAATTCCAGGGAGTATCATAATTCCTTTTGCTAATTTTAACTGAATCAACCATGCGTATATTTGCCTAATTGTTATATCGTCCGAAGTGATGGTTGACTTGTTCAAAGTCGATTCAAACTGCTGCAGAAAGAGAAGAAAAATCATATCAGCACTTGGTGGTAATGTTGTATTTGATGAGCACAGTCAATGTGATACATATTAGCCCTGCAGTTGCTTCTTGATAAATTTTTGGAGTGAATTTTGCTCAAATCTTTTCACTTATCTTTCCTTTTCATTATGTCAGCTGTTTACAAAGTGCTGAAGCTGTATTAATGGCTCCTAGAGAACTGTGCTACTGCTGAATTCAAACTGCATCCTAAATCTACGGAAAAAGGGGAGGGGTGGGGAGAGGAAGTGCACCCCTGTAACAGCACTGCATATCCTCATTGTAAAAAGAAAGAGAGTATTCTCCCATATCACTAACCTCTAGAGCATACCCCTCAAGAGTTCCTTACTCCACTGATTACAGAAAACCTGTGAAAACAAGTCATCATTGCCTCCAAAGAAAACTACAAAGTGTTGTACCAGCCCCTCTCCCCTCCACAAGAAAATTGCAACTACACCGACTAGACCATCTTTTCATTAATTTGTAAAGAACTATTTCCAAACTTGAGCGATGAACAAAGCAAGAATGACCATCCCGACTGCAATCATTCCCAGCATCCACCAGCTGGAGTTGCCCTTCCCCTGTTTGCGGTCCTTGGAGGACAGGTCGTCCAAAGACCTGAGAACGTCGCTGACCCCTGGACACTGTTTTGGGTCGAGTCTCGATGCCACTTCATCCGCTGCCCGCAGTCCTGATTGAACAGCCCCGCTCAGGTAGCCGTTCCAGTAAGTGGCCGTCTCGGTACCAGCCCAGTGGATTCTACACAGGTAGAAGGTCAAGTTCTAGAATAGTCAGAACTCTTCAACTGTGTTCAATGATAATCACCATGTTCACATAATCATTAAGAGTTTGAAATCTCTCTCGCCCAGTCTCATTTTTCTCCCTCTTGTGAAATCAGCTACAGATCTGAATTCTATGCATACTTTTTAAAAACTTTTCAAAATAGATAATGTCATTGACTTTCAAAACTTTGCACATTAGATTTTCTAATTCCTAGCTGTGATCATCTTATTCAGAAATATGCTTAATATATGAAAATCACTTTAAAAGTTTTTTTTTTGTATTCTTCTGCAAGTCTTTTTTTTTCTTCATGTAATCATATTTCTGACGATGCTGCTTCCATATCTTCCTTTCTGGTCAATTTTCCTGGCATACCTGGCCCTATAGTGTCTGTGCCATAAATGTGATATGTTATATAGTTCATATGTTTGCATTCTAAAAGCATAATAAGTATTGTTTATGATATCAGCATCATATATCTATGAGTAAATGTACAATAGTAAATAGAAGAATTTAAAATGAATATGTTTTATTGGTATAACAAATTGGTGCTGTTGTTTTGTTCCAGCGTTCCACGTCTTACAAGCTTGGCTTTTTAGTGGAACACTGTTTTCCATCGTTATGATTATTTACTATTTTTGTTGCCATGTCCAAGTGCATTGTTTCTTTTTATGACATCATTCGTGCATATACTTTATATTGTATTTGGAAGAAAAAAATGCCTTTATCAGATGAATGAAAGACAAATTGAAAAATTGTACCACTTTGGACCATGTTCCCTTTTTTTTGATGATGGAAATAAATAAAATATTGAATATATATTGAATATTAGTGTAGTGTCACTATTGGGCTGCTTGGAGCCATATGTCCACATCTAATTAAGACAGCTTTTATTTAACTGATATATTACTATGTGCTCTTATACTGAGATTTCCACGCAGGAGCTCTTGCCTTTTCTGGAGGTTATTATGGGTAAAAGTGAAGATCAAGACTTCTGAGAAGATTAAAATAATGAAGCATGAGAGGCTTAGGGAGCTAAATGAGGATGATTACCAGTATGACCTTACCACCTCTGTTCATATGAAGAGAGGTCATGCATCACTCCAGAAGCTTACCTTCCAAAAGGTTCCCTGATCGCATCCCAGAACTCTGCTGCTCCGGTCATACACAGGTTGACAGGGCACCCCCCATTGTATGGCTCTGTGATCCAGTCCTGGAGGGGTGAGCCACACCCAATGGGTGGGGGGGGGGGAGGAGGGGGGGGGGGAGGGGGGGAGGTAAAGGGGAGAGAAGAGATGTAGGGATGATGCAGAGATAGTACGTCATACACACTGCACACTTTGGTCCGATGTACTATATGGTAGGCCCTCTGCAGGACACTCTACAGAAAGTTTACCATTCATTTTATTACCATTATTTATATAATCAGCATTTTATCAGTTAATCAATCAATCAATTTTCTCTTTGGAAGGTTTTTTGCATGTTAATAGATTATTTCATTTTCTCTAACATTTGTGTCATCACTGTTATATATCTTTGTGAAGGCCTCATTGAATAATAACCCGACTACTGACTTCAAGCATTCAAGCTTTTAGTTGAAAGAAATAGGTATAACTATGCACTTTGGTCCTGCATAATTCTTGTAAAGTATGTTATATTTGTGAAAAATTCATATAGTTGTCTGAAATATTGAAGTTACGACACATACAAAAGCAGACATAGAAAAAAACAAAAAAAAAACATTTGTAATAAGGGTTAGGGCATGTAGAAAAGCATGTTTTCAATAATAGTTTCTTTCCTTTTACTGTTTCAAGACTACTAAAATACAGCAGTTGTATGCCCAAGGACTACACTATGCAAGCTAATTATTGAAGAACTACCTCTTTATTTGTCTTGCAATACTCAGTAATCATAAATTCCATCCAAAATATATCACAGAATAATACTGTTTTGAATCCTTGGATCCTAAAAGAAGACAAGGGGAACAATAACATGAAGAAAACAAAGTTCACTCTTTTTTTTTTTCTTTTTAAGTATGGAACCCAAAGTTTGAATCCAACTTTGTGTGAAAAATGTCTAGAAGCAAGACTAGCAGCATGAATGCAGTGAACCATATTGCTTTCACTCAATATGTTATGTGTATTGCTTGTAGCGAAATGCTGGAAAATAGCAATTAGTAAACAAGGAAAATGTTTCTTACCTTGTCCCTGAACTCAATCGGGGATTTAGCTTCCGTTCCAAGGAATACTGCTACATGTTCTAAGACAGCTGCCTTCCTTTCCTCATACTGAAAAACAAAAATAAAAACACTGCGATTCAAGTCTTGGCAAAAATATTTCACGTGTCAAAAAATTACATAAAGAATGTTGTATGCTGTATAACCACGTGACCTATACAATTATTCAAGAACACATTGTGCAGACTGCTATTTCAGATGACAAATAGAGAATCCATGGTGGTAAAATTACAGGTACATTTTTATCCAATTTCCTACCTCCATTAAGAGTGTAAAAAGACGTACAATCATTTCCTTTTTTTTTTACTCCTTGAATACTGCAACTCTACTCTATCATCGAAATCAAAACGAGCTGAACAGAAGTCAATGAAACCTCCTACCTAAACAAATCAGTTTTGCCATGAAGGTAAATGTGTTTAGAATTTGGGTGCTGAGTAGAAAACTTCAGAAAATCCGTAGCAAAATAAAAGCTCCCAAATTTCAAACATTGTTTTGATCCATATTTTTTCTTCAACTAGCCTTGCTACCATGCTATGTCATTATAAATTCACATTCTCCTTCAAAAAATAAAAACAACAAAGAAAAACATACAGAAAACAATACTGTATCATTTACATAGTAAGATCTGACATAACAAGGAGTTGGTCAGTGGGTGGGGTTTGCATCAGTTGCCAGGCGACAATTACCTTCTTCGTGCCCCAGTGAGCGGCATTGTTGTAGAAGCCAACCAGACCTGGGCTTTCATTGGAAGTTGTGCAGTCAGCGACATACATCACTGGTCCGGCATAGCTTCCTCTTTCCACCTTCTCCTTGCAGAAATTCATGATTTCCCCAGAAAACCCCTTTTCTCTCCAAAAGGCCTGAAAAAAAAAAAAACACACACCAATATCTGCATTTGCCTGTGTTTGTTTTTTCAATATTTACTCATTTTGTGTACAGATTATACACTTCTCATTACAACTTTTTTTTTCCAATAATTCTTCAATATTTTTATTCCATGCTCAAAAATCTTTTGAATAGTTATTAGAGTGTGTACCCACATGGAATTACACTTGATTATGGATTGACTGTCGTTTTGTGTATTTTTGACAATTTTTACTTTGCAAAAGACCAATAGCTTATGTCTTAATCAAACAATGTCAATGAAGTGAGGTGGAGAATGGGAATAAAGGGAGATAAATAGCAATTGAATGAATTGTAATACTTATAGAAATATTTCATGGGGTGATGTGCTACATAAATATTGTGAATTATTATTATCAAAGTGCAGTGAGTGGGCCACAAGAAAATTAGAAACAAACAGACAGACAGACAGACAGACGGACAGACAGTGTGAAAAAAGAGAAAGCCAGAGCTATGGCTGCATGGTTGCAATGTGTTGACAGATTAACATCGATCCTCAGTCTGAAACACCATCAAAGTCAAAGTGGTAGAGTAACCAGTAATGACAAGGTTACAATTCATGTACTTTGCAGTATGTGAAGAGTTGTTTTTTGTCATGTTTGTGATAGTTCTACCACTCACTGTCTTGTAGGTGATGATGAATTTGAAGAGGTTGCCCATCCTCATGTAAGATGCCATAGTCTGTCTCCGAATGGGAACAGGTGAGTACTGGACCGAAACTGCACGGGGGGTGGAGGGTGTCCATGCAACAAAAACAAAGACAAATTTCTCTCAGTTGCGTGAAGATAAAGCTACAGAGTTGCTTCAATCATCTCACTCAAGCAACATTACACACTACAAACTCATTCTAGGTCACTTTATAACTCACCTACATACTCCTCATTAATTCACTCAATTAAACATTCTCTAACATACACACAGTTGCCCTTTGATTCACTCACTTTATACACACAATGCACACCCCCTCACTCATTCATTCAGCATTCCATAAATCTCCATTATAGATCCCATTCCCTTGTCAAAAAAAAAAAATGGGAAAGACCCAAAGACCTACTCAATAGCAAGTCCGGCCATTCAAGTGTAACAATGCCCTAACCCAACAGACATACCAGCCATGATGACATGATAGGGATTAAGGTAATCTCTATTCATGAACAATTAGTTTTCTGATATCTGAGCCAATCGCTGGGGCTAATGGGTGAAGAAAGAACTTGCCAAGTGCCAATTGGTACACAAAGCACAATTCAGGGCTATTAAAGTAGCCACATTCCATTCATCATGGGCATTGTGGAACTGAATATCTCTTTTACAGGCCTCTCAACAAGTGTTGAAGATATTCATTTCTTCAACACTTCAGAAAGCAAAATCTTGTCATGCACTCTCCTTTCCACCCCTTTTTCCGTTGTATACTTAAAGGACAAGTTCACCTTTATAGACATGTGGGTTGAGTGAATACAGCAATATTAATAGAACACATCAGTGAGAGTTTGAGGAAAATTGGACAATCCGTTCAAAAGTAATGAATGTTGAAGTTTCTGCTCAGTCATGGCTGGATGACAAGACTACTATAGCTTGTGATGTCACATGTGTACAACGATATAAAGAAAGAATAAAGAAAATTCAACATATTTCCAGTTTTCTCACATAATGAAAGAACACTCGACTTCTCTCTTTCCGAAGGCAGGGGAAATAATATTACCCTTAACATATTTCAGTAACAAGTAATGGGCACTTTATTCAAAAAGTAAAGTTTTGTGAAATTCTCTTTTTATTTTCCTTGTATTGCACGTTGTACGCATGTGACATCACACACTGTAGTAGTCTTCTCATCCAGCAGTGACTGTGCAGATACTTTAAGAATTCATAACTTTTGAAGGGATTGTCCGATTTCCCCCAAACTTTCACTGATGTGTTCAACTAATATTCTTGCCTTAACTCAATCCACATGTATATAAAGGTGGACTTGTCCTTTAACTTGTCAAACCATCATGGTTAATTTTGTATGACAAAAAGTTTCTAGATATATTCGACACCATGGTCAATAAATGGACATGCCTTGGCCAAGTGTCGCATCTTCTGTTGAAAATTGATGATATCAGTGAGGGCTATATTTTGACAGATAACAAAGTAACACATATATACGTCTGGTATTCAAGCTTTTAAGTAGACTGCGACACTCTTATCTGCCAAAGCGTGCTGAATGGCATATGAAATAAGACTTAATAACTGTTACTTAAAAGTTGCTTTCCTGGCAGCAGACCGCTCCCTGCGCATGAATGAAATTATAAAGTATCTCATTTATTTATTCATTTTCTGAGTAATTGATCTTATGTACATTATTGCTATTATGCAGAGGAAAGGAGCAAATATTCAAATGTAAATAATGCACCTCCTAAACATAACGACATCAACAACATAGAGGGTTACTTACCTGCACAGTTGGTTGGCATGGCACTAATGACATATTTGCAGGAGAACGTCTTGCCAGACAGAGTTTGAACCTTGACCTTTCCATCAACCTCGGCATCGCCCTGGTCAATGCTGAGGACCGGTTCGGTGAAGTGGAGATTGGACGAACCAATTTTTTCTGCAAGCTTCTTGCTAACGGTTTGGGCTCCTCCCTTTGATTTTACCAAAAAAAAAACACACACACACACACAACAGAGAATATTGTGAATAAACACAGCCTCACACATAACACATATGGGGATCAGGGATATGAACAAGGATGCGAATATCTTCCTTTTCTTTAACAAGTCAAGTCATTAATGTATGCTCCACTAATAGCATTGAAACACCTTAAGAGTGGTGCCTTATGGATATAGGACATAACAGGGAAAGAAAAATGCAATCCAGCCATCTAATGCAAAAATGACTATGAATCACAAGTGCATCTTCAGCTGATTACTATGCAGCAAATCCAACAACCACCAGGCAGATGCAGTTCTATCAATATCATCTCAGTCAGAAACTATAAAAGATATCACCTCTTCCACAACAAAAACTTGAAGTCCATTAAAAAGGTAAATTCAAGTCACTTTGATTCAAACCATTAACCATTTTGGGGCAAGTTCTTGATGAGTGCCAATGACAATCATTCTGGTTTGAAAGCTAGTGTTAGCACATTATGAAAAAGAACAGTATTGCTTGAAAACATAGTGTACATCTTAATTGTAATTTGGGAAATCATCAGAGACTAATAGACAAATTTGATTTAAATTACCAAGCAATTTGACTTGGATTCCTCTGCTTCTCATGTATCATTATGTGCACATGGTCCTTCACTATCTAAACAGTATGATGAAGTTAATTGACCTTGACCACTAATGAAGTATTGACCATTACTCCTCTCGCATAAAGGAAATGTATTTCCAATTCATTTCTATCTATTACATAAGATAGCATTGTCATTAATCGACCTAACAAAAGTCATAGACAACTTGGCATTTCAACTTCATTTGTGTGGCCTCTAAACATGACCTTTGACCTTACTTCCTTCCTAGCTGCAGTTACAGCTGAAAAAAGGTTAAAGACCTTTGATCTTTAACTACATGTATCTATACCACCACTATGTTCACATAAATGATTGTGACTTTGTTTTCCAGTCCATCCACTTTAATCATCATTGAATTTTCCTGGCTGATGAGTCCATTGCTGAATATGGCATTTTTGTGCAAATTTGATTACAGTGACCTCTGCCTAATGATCTATTACCACTTTGATTTCAAGTATATAAACATATTATTTTTACCAGTCCTGTACGCCAAGTGACATTATTACTGGACTTTGACATACTAGGTGAGGTTGTACAGCTGAAAAATGTCCTTTTTGGCAAATATTCAGTAACCAATGACTGTTCCACTTAAAGCGATTTTGCCAAAACCTAATGTGCACAACTATCGTACACCACATGGTCTTGTATTCAGAAAACTTACCTTAATCCTACTCTCTTGTGCTGCTCCGTCCTCATTGAAATACAGCATTCTATTGCTGATGCCAGAGTTGAGATAAAACAGGTAGTTGAGGGCGCTGTAACCTCTTTCCTCTGAACCATTAACAGCGTAGAACACTTTACCTATTAGATCCCTGGCAGCTTGTTCACCGCACAAAATAAATATTTGAATATTAAAAAGAAATAAACAAAGACAGCAATTCACACACAAAAAAAAATTCATTCCATAACAAACTGCAATCTCTTGCTACCTTTATCTTGATTTCTTTAAAGAACTTTTATTTGCATAAACTTTTTGATGTCAGTGAATGAATCCTGATCATTGCCAACATGTACATTTGAATAAATGAGGCCAATGTCCATCACAAAAGTGTCTCTCATTAGGGGATCGAAGCCTAGTAACGAATCCATAAATCATCATATGTGTATATATACAGGGTGGCCCAGAAAGAACGGAATGCCTAAGATCTTTAATTTCAGCAATATTTTTTGCAAATATGTCATTATTTTGCATGCTATTGGAAATGCCATTCTTTTTCCAATACAATGACACCAAGTTCTTTAATTTTGGTGGATGCGTTATGATTTTAGGACCGTTTTTGTCAACCCTTGCAATTTTCACAATGTGATCATTTTGCACTCTCAGAGATACCGAAACCAGGGAGAATTCGGCTTGCCGTAGAACCAGTTACGTTCACAATGTGTAGAATGTGGTTGTCATTGTCTGTTGCCATTGTGAATGAGACGACCTGACGACAATAACACTGTCCGCCCCATGTTCCGCACATTGTGAACGCTACTGGTTCTATGGCAAGCCGAATTCTCGCTGGTTTCGTTGTCTCTGAGAGTGCAAAATGATCAAATTTTGAAAATTGCAAGAGTTGACAAAAATGGTTCTAAAATCATAACGCATTAACCAAAATTAAAGAACTTGGTGTCATTATATGGAAAAAGGAATGGCCTTTCCAATAGTATGCAAAATAGAGACATACTAGCAACAATATAGCTAAGATTAAAGATCTTAGGTGTTCCGTTCTTTTTGGGCCACCCTGTATAATGCTGATACATGCATATCAAAGTGCAGAGGTGCTTTTTATAACAGCAGACATCAGACTCTGATTAAGATATCTACGTATATCATAGTGTTCTATGTTAACACTTCAGAACACACTCATTCCCAGGGGTGAATTCCTGTAGATAAGATAAAATTATTTCCTCTACACAACTAACTGGAAACCTACATCCTTATATTGCATAACCTCACTTTGAATTCAATCAGAAAGAGAGGTACTGTATAAAGGGAGAGGGGAAAAACAATAATGTGTCTAAGATGTGTGGTTTGTTTTTTCAGATGTGAAAAGGATTGTCTACTACAATTTATACCACTGGCTCAAATGTGACCCAACATCACAAAACCAACAAAAAGTCGCCAGACATGGCAGATTCTGAAAAAGCAGACTCTAAGCTTTAAAATGATGTATAACTCAATTCAGATGGACTCTCTTAACCTATCTAAATATTGGAAAGAAAGCACACACTCTGGAAAATGTGGACTGAGAAAAGAGGCTGTGAAGTACAGGGTCTATTCAAACGCTAATCTTCACCAAGCCATGCTGGCTGTGAGATGAATGGAACAAAAAACAGGATGTAAACCACTGGAGCAACAACAATGAAGGGATTATCAAATTAAGCTGAAATTGATCATGCTCCATTAAACACATTCTGCCCATGATGAACGCCAACTTTCAGATCACTAGCATTATTTTTTTCCAAAAAGTTATTAGAGTTGAAAGTGTAAGAGTGAGCAAGGTATTTTCAAGAAATGAAAAGGGGCCTCTAACACATACCTGATCACACTACTCTACAAAAAAGAGGGGTTGTAGAAAAACTGCTGAAAACACACTTTCCCATTATTCTATGATCCCAAACTTAATAAAGCATAATCTAGAAGAAAAATAGCTCTTTCAGAAAATATGGGAAACTCAAAATTGACTTGGTTGACCCTTTTCACCTTTTTTTTTTTGAGTCCTCGCATGAAATCAAAGCGTGCGACTTTTTGTTGGTTTTGTGATGCACGGTCACAAATGTCTATAAATTAATATTGTGTGAGGCAATCAAGGAACAATTGCAAGAATATGTTTAGGTTATGCGTGACTGTTATATCACCTGCATGAAATCACTAAATCTGTTTGTCCGGGCAGTGTCACAAGTTTTAAACTTTCTCAGAAGAAGAAGAGCTTGTTTGTGGATAACTTTACAATTTTGTTGAAAATAATATATCAACTGCCATGTATATTGCTGCACCTCTTAGAAACCCAATGCAATTATACTCTATCAAAGCCATTCATCACAGAAAACAATCTTTCTGTCATTTTGTTTGTGGAGACAATGAGGAATGTTTTATCAAGTTCATGTGACTTATCAGGGTTTTTAATTCCCATAAAATTAGGCAATTTTCAAATGATGGTAACATACAAATTACAAATAATGACATTCAAATATTTTAGTTTGTCAATATTTTCTCTGATTTGTTCCCCTGTTATAACACACACACATACCCCCCCCCCACACACACACACATATATGTATATATATATATATATATATATATATATATATATATATATATATATATATACATGTATATATTTTTTTTCCAAGAGAAATTATCATCAAGAGGCATATAATATTTTCCTTTCATGTTTAACATGTTTAACAACAGTATTGTGTTCCAGGTAATTGATGCTGCCTGTGTTGCTGGTCCCTCAAAACAAGCCAGATATTATTTCAGTAATACAAGAAGTTATTTTGAAATCTATACAGAACTCATCAAGGAAGTTTGATTCTTTGTTCCATGGACAAAATAAGTAATTTTATACAGGAATAAATTATACGATCATTTTCCCTTCTCTTCTGTACCTTCAAGAAGACAAAGTTGTTATTTAACAGAAAGTATCATATACACACCACCTACACAAACTAGATCACAAATAAACATATTATTATCACAAAATGTTTTAATATAACAGTTCCATATTTTCATGGAATATTCTAATGGCAAATGCCAACTGCAGACAAAATCACGCAGCCTTTGGGAAATACAAATGTTTGATATTGTGTATGTTGTTTGGGTCTACTGTTGAATGTGTATTAGCTGATGCCTATATGCATCACAGTATAGGATCCAGGTATTTAAGTGCCTGTAAAATATACCGGCACTTGCAGACATTATGTACACAAGAGAGTATCTACGAGCAGGCTAATAAGGAGCATGTGATATTGCCTATCATGTATCACTGTAGGGTCAACGTATTAAAAGTGCCCGTGCATTTGTATGCATATTGGCAGTGTCTATGAACAGGCTGGCTAAATAGGCATGACAGGGATAAAAGTACTCAGAGAATTACAGCAAACAAGGAAGTTGGACTTACATTTGGTCCAAGTATTTTGGGCAACATAGGTCTCAAAAGTCATGTTGTCATAGTGATCAGCATCAGGCGCTTTCCAAGGGGCATGGCAGGGCACAGTCTTGGCCAATGAATCTGTCTAAAGTGTGGAGAAATTAAATCATCAGTACACCTCTTAATGCAATATATAACATAAAACCATTTCGGCCATGTAATGATGCCCCGTCACTGACCAGGGACGCTTACCTGGAAACATTAAACTGCACATTACTTGAATATGAGACCATTCTGAAGCAAATAATTTTCACACAACAATAGATATATAATGTACTCTTGAATGAATCCCATAAGGATTGGAACAATCATCTCCCAGCATTTCCACTGATTCCCACTGATCAGTTACTAGCCTTCCCCTGTAATGCCTTTTGATTCATTAAGTCTACTTTTTCATGAATTTGGACTTCCCAACAATTTTGCCATTGATCAAATTAGACCCATAACTAGCATTTGTATGGGAGGGTTCAGAATTAGAAAAAGTGGACCTTTTTACATTCATTCCTGGGTTAAATCAGCTGACAAGCAAACAAAAAAAAAAAGGCTCGCGGTACAATTTTTTTTTGTTTCTTGTGCCATTTCTGGGTTTCATCAGCATATTATTAGTTTTGCATGTCTTTTAATTCCCATTAGCACCCAACTAAAAAAAAATTAAAATGAAAAACCAATGCAAAAATTATGATGTATATTAATATATTATAGTAGCTATGTCAAAGTATTGATGTGTCAGGATAAGTATGATATTAAGGCAATTAAAGGCTTGTTTCAAGAAGGCTCAGTTCTGCAAATATAAAACAAAGTACTGGTAACAGCTGGATACAACAAATCACATCATAGAGTATTCTACACTATAAGTCGCTATTTGTGCATTTTTTTTTTAGTATTTTCTTCATCACTTTGCAGTAATAACCCACTGAGGACAAGCTGATTATGATGTAACTTGTAATTCCAGTATAGAAACCTACCCACGCCTACTCAGCCAGGTCCTGGACTAGTCTCTAATGGGTTAACAGAGAAATGCAAGCTCAGTGATGGATTGGGGGGGGGGGGGGGGGGAGACACACTGGGTGCATGTCCCCCTTTAATTTTGCTTTCCATTTTTTTTTAAATTGAAAAATAAAGGGGGTGCAATGGCAGCGCATGCCCCCAATTTGATTTTGTCTTTTTTTCAAAGAAAAGCATGCATGCATGAAATCGCACAATGATCGTTGTCAGCCAATAGTACTGGCACCAGAAATATATTTAAACTGCTTTGCCCTCCAGCCCCCCCCCCCCCCCCCCCCCCCCCCCTCCCTCCCATCCCTTTACGGAATTCGTGGATATGAGTGCCCCTGGTAAGCACATTATAAATTATAGGTACTTTTGTATACCTTCCATTCAAAGTTCATGAGGTCCAGAAGGGCGAAGATGGAGAAGGCTGGAACCTCTCCCTCGAAGGATTGGACCCTGTGGTTGGCTCCGTACTGCTGCAGCTTGCGCCCCTTGGTGAATTGTGGGTAGTGCTCCATACCAAGCTCCTTGAGGAGCCAGAGGATGTGGTGCTGTGTTCTAGGGAAGGGAAGTTGGCATATCCTTTGTGTTCTGGTGCAAGTATGTGGCTGGCCATTCTCTTTAAACATAATGTGGCATGCAGGGCTTGCATGGTCTCAAACACAAGCTAATAGTCAGCTTGAGAATCACACATAGTGACAAAAGTTATTCGGCAGTTGTTGGTATGGGCTGTTTATAGTGAGGTAATTGGAAGAGCATGAAAGTCATAATGGCAATAAAATTCAAATATGTTAATGAGCAATAATGATGACGATCATGCATCATTATCATATGATTATCATCACTATATATTCATATATTCATCATCATCATCATCATGCATCATCGTCATCATTATTTTTCTCAAAGTGTATAAATATATGATAAGAGTGATTTTTTAAAAGTTAAGAATTAAGGTACAGTAAGACACCACAGGTCAAGGAACGAGAGGGGGTGCAGGGAAGAGGAGAGGGTTCTTATCACCTGCTGACCCACTGTCCACCGAGGTCCCATGTATCAGGCCCATTAGCTCCCTGCATGGTGACTGTATGAGTTCGACCTCCGACCCTGTCTGCACAAGGACAAACAGTACAATATAATGAGTCTCCAAGGCAATTTCAGATTAGCCAAGTAAAGTGCTCTAGATCCAGATAAGTATAGTTGAAACGTAACACCTCAGGCAATTATGTAAGAAAAAAAAATCTTCCATCAAGATAAGCCAAAATGCATCAACATTTCTAATCATTTGAAATAATATCATTTCAGATGTTAACCCTCAGATATTACTACAAAAGAAAATAATATCAATATTGGTGGATCAATCAAAAGGAGAAATGACATGTCAAGATCATTAGATACATAAAATTACAAAGAGGTTTACAGTAGGAAATGCTTACAAAGAGAGAGATAGAGAGAGAGAGAGAGAGAGATTAAATATGTGACTCATTACAGGATTCTAAACAGGAATGTTCTGAATAGAGGCAACTGTTTTATTTCAACATAATCCTTTCCCTTTCTGATTATTTTTCTCATCATAAATTATTGTACCAGAAATGATTAAATGTTAAAGACATATATATATATGAACGACTGAACTACCGTTTTTTTACTAATATGCAGAAAGATGAGTGTGACATTGATTTTAATCGACCAAAAATTAATACGTCTTTGTCACTTAATTTCAAAAGTCACTACATACAAACATGAATAATGAAGACAGTTTGTGTTGGGGGCCAAGATTTTAGTTGGCTTTGGGCTATAGCCATAGGTATTTCTTTCATTTCTTTTTTCTGGGGGAGGTGTAGTTGCATGATCTGTAAATTGTGCACAGATAACAGAATTGCTAAAATTAAACAGCCTTTTATTTTTCAGAACTATATCCCACAAAATCCCACTGTAAACAAACAAAACTATGAAGAAAAATGTCCCAGAAGAAGCTAGAAAATGAGGAGTACATTTGAAAGATGGCAGAATGAAAGAAAAGAGCAAGAAAAGAAAAATTACAAATAAAATAAAAGGTACAAAGGATTATGTTTCTTTGACAGAATGAAAAGAGAAAAAAAAAAGATGCCTATGAAACATATGAAAATGCATGGGAAGGAGTAGAGAGTTTATAGGGGAAATGAAGAGAATGAATATGAAAATATAGGTAGCTGATATAAAAGGAAAATTAAAGAACTGTGGAGAGTCATAAAAAGTACATAATATATGTGTATACCTTTAGCTTCCAGAACAGCCACCTTGCATCCTGGAATAGTCTTGGTGAGGTGGTAGGCAGCCGTCAGACCCGCCAGCCCAGCTCCAACCACAATCACGTCATATTCATCTGTCACAGAGCCCTCGGGTTGAGCCATGGCTGACCTGTACTACTACTAGTAGCGGATACGATCGATTTTTATCGACACGTTTTAATAATCAAAATAGATTTTAACCAGGTGTTATGCACGCAGAAAACAGATGTAGGTACTAGCCTGTTCAGCGAAAATGTAAGTAGGCCTATATAATCTCTAGGGCCGGTACTTCAAAACTGCTGCTTTTCTAGATTTGGTTGGAAAATGACATCGCGTTTACTAATTGGTACAGACCTAATTACTGCAGGAACGTCTGTTCTGCTTCAGTCGCAAAACACAATTTACAGTCACCCGGGCCATGCAGACACGTACAAACAAGCTCGCGAGACATATCATCGCATTGTTATCATCACGCGTAATCTTATGATAATATAATGAATGATTACAGCTGATGTGAACAATTACTACGTGACAAGATTACTCGAAACATGCGATCGCCTGTTTAAAACGAAAACATTAGGAGGATTATTAAAAATCGAGTATCACGTATCGTTTCAACTCACTTTTTGTCGATCCGAAGCAATTAAAGAGCCCCTGGTGATATTCCCTATATGGAGATCGGTGTATTACGAACGCGTCGTGAAGTACGACAGCCCAAGGAGGTACTAGGTGCCTAGTACCTGCTCGGACAGCCAACGACCGGTGGTGGGTGATGTGAATGAAGTGGACTGAGTTGCGATATAGCTCAATAGCATGTCATTGTATAGGTCTACCTACATGGCTGGCTCGCTGTTTATTTTTAAGTGACGTTTGTGCGGCTGCTGCTGTTTATATAGTTCCAGATCATAGTCAGTAAATGTACTGTACACGACAAACAACAGACACTGGTATGTTATGTAAGAATCTGAGGTAATGCATACGTGGAGATAATTGCGGCTCAGTATTTCGGTCTGTTAGTGCTCTCTCTCACCGATGAAAGTCTATAATTAACAGCAGCACGTCTGACTCAGAGACTCGCTGCTTCAACATAATAGTCGAGTTAAGAGTGACGTTTGTGCTATATATGTGTTTATATATGTTTGGTTTGTGAGATATATATATATATATATATATATATATATATATATATATATATATATATATATATATATATATACGACTCTGTGAGAGTCGTGCATATGCTAGATAGCTCCATGCGTGGATCATTTGAGTATAGGGCGTATGCATGATCCGTAAGAATATAGCCTTTAATATAGTTATGTCTTTCTGATACTCGTGAAGTAGAATCACAGATCAACACAAGCATCCTTTTTCAAAATCACACCTCTGCTCACCCCCCCCCCAAAAAAAAACCGCCAAACATTCTTATTGTTTAGGCACTTCTCTATCTATCTAGCTGTCTTTGCAATTAAACGCTAGCAATCTCTGTTTTAATCTGCTGAAGAAGAATAACTGATAAATCTCCATTTGTACATCGATATATCTCTGAATATGAAGAGTTTGATTGCAAAAAAAAAATGAATCACCATCTTAGGAATCACCATTTTCAAATCACTATTTTAAAAACATTTTAAAGTAAGTCCCTCATCAGATAAAGCAGTTGAAATGAAATCTTTCCAATGATGCCTCACTTGTGCATAACATGGATATTCTTGTAGCTATGATTAAAAATGCCCCATATTTTCTTGTTCTCTGTTATTCTAACAGAACTGCAAAGACAGTTTTGTATCTCAAATTGGCAAGAATTGAGTTAACTTGTTTTGTAATTAAACTTTTCTTATGATTATGAATTCAAGTTATACTCCCCATTTATCATGCACTATCTTTTCAATCAAATCTAGCCCTCTTTTCCTTATATTCAAAGCTATCACTCCACATAATCTATCTGTTTATCTATCATAAGTCAGCAATCCACCTACATAATCTCTTTACTGATTGCTGTGTATTGCCTGACCTATCAACACATACCTATCTCTTGCAATTTCTCTGGCAATCTACTAACCTGTCCATCTCTAAATGTGTTTTGAACTCCAATGCACGCAAGCCTCTGGTATCTTTCATCCCTGGAAAATGTGTAGACATTTACCACTTGGATATTTAGTGTAAGTTGGTTGTTCATTCCTCTAATCTGTCATGTATTTTGACAAATCAAACAAAACGAATATACATACCAAAACATTTAACATATCAATTACACTTGTTTGTGGGTATCTGTACATTTGTTTTGTTTGTTTTTGGTTTTTATCTATTTGAATCTTTAATGATGTATTCATCAGTCTGTATCAAGGTAAGAAATGTAATGAAGTTTGTGAAAATGCAAAGTATGTAGAGAGAGAGAGTATAATTATTGTGTATAAATGTATCAAATTTGCAAAATTATTCATATGTACAAACATATATGTACCTCTTTTTTTTGGTCTGTTCCTCGTATGATTTGTGCTCTAGAAGCAGCCTAAATTTTAATTTTGCCATAAGCCTTATCTCTTCTTTTCCAGTCTACCTCGTCCATAAATATAGTACATTGTGTGTTTCTATGAATTGTATTGTTCATGCAATAACAACCCACACACATACACATAGAGGCACACACACACACACACACACACACACACACATGCTGAGGGAAAAAAAGGGTTCATCCAAGGTGACTAGCAATAGTCCAGAAATGGGAACCCCTGCGTCATCATACTACATTTGTATTTGAATGGTGGCCTGCCGTATGAGAATTTAAATCAAACCAGACATACTCAATACGAGCAATCATACTCTCTTATTTACCATCAACAGTTACCATACAACAAATCCCAGCAGGCAATGCATTCTGATGACCAGTCTTCCTCTTGAATAGCATCATACCTCCATTTTCTCACTAAACATGAAGCAGGTTACCAGCACTTAGCATTATACATGCCACATACTTCTCAATAGCCCCGGAATCTATTTTTTCTGGTAACTGGGACTTCCCGACAGTAATTACTTACTTAGAGGTTCATGAATTCGTGGATGTGGAGTACAGTAATGAATGGAGAAGTGTACCTGTACTTGGGCATGTTGCATTCTGTGTGGATCAGAGTTGATATTTTTGTGTGTTGTAGTTTTTCAAGAGGAACGATATGTTCTCTTTCTCTTGCCCCATATCATGGTTATGTACTGTGGTTTTATCTTATTTATGTATTTATTTTTTTGGTTACAGATTGTCAAAAGCCTCCAAATTGCTACATTTATAAAGAATCCTTAAAACTGGCAACACATTTCAAATTTTCAGAAGAAATCAAACCTATAATGTCTCTGCATGAAAAAAAAAAATTGTGTACTTTTTCCCCTGATTTTTTTGCATATTCAATGACTTAAAACCAGTTTCACGTAATTTTTTTTTTTTTTTTTGCTCGAAAATAGGGTGCTCAGTTGGACAGGTCACTATTTTAATTTCTTCACCCAAATTAAGCCAGAGCTTGATGGGTTTACCAAGAGAAAACAGCATCAGTATCCCCTAGAATTGAACATAATTTTTATTTATTCTCTAGAGTACATGTATATGTTTCATTCTTCCACCATAGCTTGCATGTTTCTCAGTTTTAAGTATATTGAAAAATAGAATAAAAATCTCAAGTGGGAGCCCATCCATACAAAGACCAACGGCCTCTTCCATATTCTCTCTTTTAATTTCATTTTTTTTCTCTCTCTCTCCCTTTTTTTGTTGTTGTTGTATATTTGTAATCCAATGAAATGTATGTAATATCCTCACCTTTGTTCTCTATGTTTTAAGGAGAATTTGGAAATAAATGAAATTAAAGAAAAGGAATCAGTTTTAACCAGTTCCTTGAACTCCACAGTAGAACACCTCAAGCTGCAGTCATTCACAGCTTTATGAACTTAAGTTATATAGCAGTGGCTCCCATGGAACTGCACAGTATTTGAACTTGAAGAAAATAGGAGTCTTTCATATCACATTGATAAACTTTGGGTACACATCACATATAACAATGAATAAATAAGACAGGCACCAGACTGCTTAATTATGATAAGCTCTTTGCTTTAATATTATTTTCGTCCACAACAACCAAGAGTAAATATTGCAAATCCCGTCTCCTGTTTGTGACATCATTCATACAAGATGCATGATTCTGAGAAATTGAAATCCCACACTACACTAATACATCTCAGGTCTGGGCAACCCACGTTTGTACTGCTACAATAGAGCAAACATAATAATAAGAATGGTAAAGGACATTTATATTGCGCAGCTACTATAACAATGTGCTCTACTGCCCATACACACATATCGTGGTACGTACTTCTGGATATGCGTTACTTTGACATTTTTTATTCTAAAAGGAAAGAGAGATAATCTCCAACAAAACTGATAATTTATATTGTCGATAAATCCTTTCACTATTTCATTAATGCATACTTTCACCATTTTTACATCTCTGCCCCCCAGATCTAACACCAAG
Organism: Diadema antillarum; assembly: GCF_040938485.1. Taxonomy (NCBI): domain Eukaryota; kingdom Metazoa; phylum Echinodermata; class Echinoidea; order Diadematoida; family Diadematidae; genus Diadema; species Diadema antillarum. The sequence goes on along the minus strand of NW_027272237.1, from coordinate 41,371 downwards.
AAATAGACTGACACCAAGTCTGTAAGAAAATGTTGTCTTCATAACATGTCATGTCGATACAGTATAATCAAGTATATAAGTATACCACACCTTTAATAATGGCACATGTAAATCTCACAGGAGCTACAGATGTATGGATCTCACATGTTTGGATTTCACGATAGATTTAATTAAAAAACACAAACATATGACGTCTTTGTGTTTACACAGACATCTAACTGGTTTGACTTGATTGGCAGCAGAGCAGAGAAAACAATGCAACTTTGGCAGATACCAGGGTAGACAAATTTACTGACTGAAGATGACAGCTCTTTATCATTATCATTTGAGGGGCTAAAATGGTGCGATGCATAGTTGCATCACAAACTTGCGAGGTTCTAGTTTGAATATTACAAAAGTGTTTGACCTTTCACATAGATGTGATGGTGGATTGTACCTTTGCCATCACAAAAAAACAACAACAACAACACCAAAGGCAAAAAGAGGAAGGCAGTAAGAGCTAACTTTTAAGTTTTTGGCATCTATAATGTTATTAAAAAACAAAAGTGTAGCACTGCATGGCTTAAAGTCATCAAAACATTACATTGAACATGGCTGATGACCTCTCATAAATTTAGCAGTCATGGATGCACAGGAACAAGAATAGGCAGCAACCAAATCATTCTTTGCAAAGTTCATGTTATTCAACAGAGACAACAGCTGTATTTTGAAACTAGCTATACTAAAAGGGTTTTGCACTGTAAATTCCATTGCAATAGGTACTACAGGTAATGAAACATTCTTGATGAGAAACCAGTAAGTAGGTTTGTTCATGAACAATTGGTTGATACCAATAATCATCTTATATTCATGATTATGTCTACAAGGAACGATGATGTTGTGATCATTTGTTTTACTTGGAGTTGACAATCATAATGCTACAAGGTAAGGGACAACTTAATAAAGAAAGTTAGCGATATACAGACACGTAAACATTATACGACAATAGACAGATCTACTCAAATGAAATGAGGGTTGCTTCTTGCGCTTGGTCTGGTTGTGGGGGTTGTTGGACTTGTTGCTGCTGCTGTGGCGGGGGTTGCATGCCTGGTGGTACCATCTGCATGCTGGGCGATCCCATCATCTGCTGCCCCTGTGGTGCATATTGCTGCTGCGGTTGCTGCTGTGGTGGGGCATACTGCCCCTGTTGCTGCTGTGGTGGCATCTGACCAGGGGGCAGTGCACCGGTCATGGCTTGCATGTTGTATGGATTGCTAGGCGGCTGCTGCTGCGGCTGCTGCTGCTGTTGCTGTTGTGGCGGATGTGGTGGCTGTTGCTGCTGTTGATAGTCGAGTGATGACAGTGGCGAGTAGGCTTGGCTGGGGGGCATACTGGCCTGCTGTTGCTGCTGCATTGATGCCCCATGTTGCTGCGGTGGCATGCTGGGAGGTGCGCCGTATTGCCCCGAGGGATAACCACCGCCACCCATTGGGGGCTGGTACGGCTGCTGCTGGGGTGGCACCTGTTGTTGCTGCTGGTGTGGAAGCTGGTAGCCAGCAGGTACCTGGTTGTAGCCAAGTTGTGGTGCCTGTGTTGTGGGCTGTCCACCGTCCATCTGCGTAGTTACCGGTGGAGGGCCCCCAGGGTAGCCAGAAGGGGGAGGAGCCATACCATAAGGGGCATGTGAAGGGGACCCATACTGAAAAGACACAGGAGAATGATATCTATTCACTACACTACATCAAATTATTATGTTGTCTAAAATACATGAAGACTCATACAGCTTGCATCAATTGACTTGCAGTGGTAGCTCTCTCTAAACTGCTAAAACTGACAAACCAGTAATTGTATTGAATTGAATTGATTGTTTTATTGTCCACAATGCGAATGTGGAAATGCGCCTTCCACCAGCGTTACATACAAAAGATACAAACAGATAACAATTGTTCGTAGAACAACATATACGTCACAGATTACGAATAACATGAAACATAAATATTTTGCAATACTTTGTGCAGAAAAATAAAAATAATAACCATTATATTCATAATACATATTACATATATCTCATTCAATTCATTCATTTAAATAAATTCAAAATGCAAGCAAGCAAACAAACAAACAAAACTATGAAAGGGGAAAAGTTAGAGTTGCTAGGTTGGATTTGATACCCCACACAAAGAGTTCTTCATTTGGTATATTCTGTCTCTTTTTCACTACGTTTTCACAATCTATTTAAGGAAATTTGATTACATTCAAAAGAGATATCACATAAAGTAGTATTAATCTAGTCCATGGACAGTGCAAGTTTCAATTGCATTACAGACATGTATAACAGTGAATGCATGCTGACATTCCTACATGCAAAGTACAACTGTATGCGCTTTCCTGCTTGTTCATTGACTAAATATAAATCATGAATTTGATTTAATCATGTATGTTCTCCTAAGTTCATTTTCATTAGGTTTTGGTTATTCCCACTGCTGAAAAGCCTATCAAGCATATTAAAGCTAGAATAGAAATGAAGGTCAAGCTAGTACAACTAGGTTTAGGGAGACTAACTGATATCTACCTATTGACAGATAGTCTTAGACGTGCATGCTGATAACCACCTAAAGTACACCTTTGTGACTTTGGACATCACGCCTACAGTCTCAATATGGGCAAAAGGCAGTCATGGTTTCCCATCCCTGTGTGAGTGCATCTGGACAACTAGCCCCTGAGCAAAAACTGCATACCTCCCACCATAATTACCCCCTGACAACTAACCCGGGGACAATTACCCCCATTACAATTGGTCCCAGGGCAGTTGAATACCCCAAGGACAAGTACCCCTAAATACCCCCATCTCTTTCAAGAGAACTATCCACCTTGACAACTAGCCTCTGAGGACAATTACCCCCTTTTTAAGAGAACAATTACATCCCCCAACTATGTGGCAGTAATTGTTCTTGTGTGTGTATTGGGGGGGGGGGGGATTATCCTGGGGAGTAATTGTTCTTGTGGGGGGGGGGGGGGGGGGGGGGGGAGTAATTGTCCTCCAAGTAATAATTGTCCTTGAGGCAATTGTCCTCGGGGTAAGTTGTCTGGGTAACTGTCCAGAGGGTAACTGTTCTACCAGGGGGGCAGTCGTCTTACAATCTCCTGTGAGCCATACCTGTGGTGGCTGCCCATACTGGCCAGGTGGTCCCTGCTGAACTCCACCTGCCCCTGGCACCATGCCTCCAGGTGGCATCATCCCAGGCTGGCCCATACCTATTAACAGCATGAAGGGAGAAAACACATTACTCCCATCAGCAAAACTCACACAAAAAGAGAAGAATTATCAAACACTGAGAAAAAACACTGAAAATAGAAGGGACAGAAATACTCAAAACAGTACAGCTGCTATATGTTAATATGTTTCATGGATATAGTCCTTAGCATAACTCTAGTTTAACTCCTTCAGTTCCATGGGTTACATACCTACATTCAGTCATTGAGTGCCTAGGAGATTTTGGGATGGCGAGCCTGAAAGGGTTAAAAGTGCACAAGCAACACTTAACATACCTCAACTGAACCATTGAAAGCAGAGAAATAGAAACCTCATGGATGTCTCTGCTTGATTTAGTCTTTACATTTAAATTTCATTACAGCACAAGGGATCCCTCTGGACTTCCAGATTGCATGCCAACACAAGGACTTTGCAGGAGCCACATACATTGTGAAATCTGTTCTTTCTCCTCTTTTTTTTTCGCCTAACCCTCAAACTCTACCATTCTCTCTCTTCACCTTTGATATATTAGCACAAGTCCACACAAAGGTTGATACCTTGAATGTGCAGGATGGAAAGCACACATGGAAAAGTAGAAATTACGCGGTGCATAATATATGTCCCCGCCGGAAGTAGCATTTTGTAGCAAAATGTACAATACAGGTCAAAAATCAAGGTCAAAGGTCAAAGAAGTCAAAGGTCAAAATTCTGTGTAGAAGTTTTGAAGCCCTCACCTAGTGCCATCACATAAAGCAAACGGAATCGAAATCGGGTTAGAAATGGCGAAGGAGTAGCATTTTGTAGCAAAATGTACAATATAGGTCAAAGGTCAAGGTCAAAGGTCACAATTCTGTGTAGAAGTTTCAAAGCTCCCATGTAGTGCTATCATATAAAGCAAACGGAATCAAAATTGGCTCATAAATGACAGAGAAGTAGCAAATTGAACATTTTGATCACACACGGACGCACACACGGACAGACGGACACACACACGGACACACGGACACACACACGTACGGAGCCCGTTTCATAGTCCCCTGCTCGAACTCGTTCGGCGGGGACAATAAGCAATAGCTGACTCTGAACAATACCAGCATTAATTCTTACTGTGCTTTGTCCGCTGATTGTCACACACCCTGGAGTGCTTTCTTTACTGGTTGGCACAGATCTCTGGAAACTTATTGTCAATGACCATAGATTACCTACACCCTAATCCCTATTGCAGAGACTCCAACTCTCCCATTTTCGACGGGAGATCTCCTGCCAAAAACCCATTTTTGCAAAATCTCCCGTTCTCCCGCTTATGATTTAATTTCTCCCGCCCTGGCTCTGTGTCTCCCGTTGGAAAGGCTTTCTTACTTATTGCTATCGTATGTCGAAAAAATAAGCCTTAAAAGCACCAGAGAGCATCTAGAACCCTGGGAATTTCGCGCTTCGCACACATCAACTTGGAATCTCCCGTTTGCTAGGGGTTTCAGGCGGGAGAATCTCCAGATCAGAAGGTGCTTTGGGTTGGAGTCTCTGCTATTGTGTCACAATGGCCTTCATGTTGGACTGAGGCACACTGCTACACCTGAGTGGGCTTGCTAACTTAACTACAAGGTCAAGTTTGGATGGCTTTGTGGATGCTGGTGATAAGGCTGGCAATCTAAGAAAGTGCCTCAGCATATAGAGGATTAAACTCGAACATGCTTGCATTCAACACGAGTAGGAAGTTCTTTCACCATCGCACTAACAAAACACAAATGAGACAAGGTCTGGATAGACCAAAGGAGGTTGGGGATATGAGCTGGGTGATGCCTTCCCTCAAAGGGCGTGGCATTGGGCATGGCACCAGAGTGGGGATCACGCACCTTGCTGCATGCCGTAGGTGTACTGGATCTGCCTCATCTGCTGCTGCTGTTTCTGCTGCTCCAGCCACATCTGCCTCTCTCGCTCTTTCTCCTGCATCCGCAGCAGGGCTTGCTGCTGCTGGAACTGAAGCATCTCCTATTGGGAAGAAGGAACAGCATTTGATGAGAACCATCTGATCTCAAAACTCATCATCTGCTGAAAATTAACAGAATTTTGTTGTCTTGACTACCAGCCCATACAAAACTAAATTTATGGATTGCCTGCTACTGTGGGGGAAATATAGAAATCTGGAGGCATACAGATATATTGTGGTGCCACAAACAGCAAAATATTAGTCTACAACACAAGTAATCACACTGACAACTGAAATTATTGTTCATTTCTCAGACTTTCTCCATTTTCGTCCAGTAATTGCATACTAGCAAATTTAAAGGCAGACTAATGTCAGAAAACCATAGGTGTAAAAAGCTTGTCATAACACAGATTTTGGCCAAACTGCATGGTACATATTTTGGTTTTGTGGTTGGGCAACAAGAATAAAAGGGAAAGATCACCTATGATTGCCAAACATTAAAATTGGGTCAACTCGAGTCATGTGAATCTACTGGCTCTGAGTACTGCTAAATAAGCATTTGAAAGCTCTCCAGCTTATATTTCACACTTAGGGAAATATATTACATAACCCCTGCACTTGCTCTCCACGACTTGCCTGCTTCTTGCGTCTCATGATCTCCAGCTTCTGGGCCATCTGGATCTGGCGCTGGCGCTCCGCCTCCTCCGCCTCGCGACGCAGCTTCTCCCGGTGCTCCTCCCGCAGTGCATCCAGGGCCTCTCGCGCATCTCGGATCTGGGCCAGCTTGTCTTGGAGGCCCTCCATTTGAGCTGGAAGACACAAACCAGAATAGGATGATACAGTATATTGCTGTTTTGTTTTTTTGTAACATCAATGTACACGAAGGTTTGCAGAAGTGCTCCAATTGAAAACATAATAAGACTTGCAGATGATGTACAATTGTAATGCCAAAAAAAGAATTTCAGATTTTTTTTTTCTTTTGGGAATGACTAAATTACCATAAGCATCTACACTAGGATAATTTAGTGACCTGCCAAATTGATATCATTATGAAAAAAAAAAAAACCAATGAAATATGGATGCTCATTACCATTAATGAACACACAGAAATTGAACTTTGATAACTTTCATCCACTGTCACATTCTAATTTCATTTCCACCATTTAATCCCTGTACTTCTCACTGCCATCTGTCAAGACTGCATCCTCCGCCTTTACCCCCATTTCTTCTTCAATGTCATCATCACTGTTATCATCATGATCACTACCATAACAATCACATACCCATACCCATAATCACCACCATCATTATACTCATAATCATCATCACCATCATAATCATTGCTTTATCACAGTCACTATCATTCTCTTGTTCATTAGCATAACTATTCATCAGCATCATCAACATCAACATCAACATCAACATCAACATCAACATCAACATCAACATCATCATCATCAACATCATCATCATCATCGTCGTCATCACCATCTCTTCACCTCTTTTCTCCTCCTTCTCCTGGAGGATCTTGATGAGCCTGGGGTGCATGCTGGAGAGAACCTGGAAGAGGCCCTGCACCGTGGTGTCACTGGCAATGCTGCGACCACGGGAGGAGTCACTCTTCATGCGGTTGACGAGGACGTCGATGCTGCTCGACATGTTGCGCATGAACTCCTCGTATTCCGGTTCCACAGCTCCATTCTGGGTTTCCTGTTATTTTACACCAGACATCAGTCACAGGTAAAGACAAGGAACACACAAACATATCGATCATACGACTCTGAAATTATCATAATTGTAGTTGTACTAATTCAAAAAGAGTTGCAAATTTTATGGACTGGGAATTCACATTACAATCACAAGTAGCTATATTAAACTGAAAGGCCCATACTTAATGCCATCACTTTGCTTTGGAGTCCAACTTTTCATGGGGTTGGGTAGAACAAAATGTGGGAATTCCTAATCGCTAAGTAAAACAGCTTCTACAGTGTACAGAAGTTTGATTCAAGAAAACAGATGCCTGGCTATCTTTGTACCGCATGATACTGATACAGCATTTGAACATTAATATTTTGCCCTATTCTTAATCTCAATATTTGTAAAATTGCAAATGATTTAAACATTACTACAGGAATAGTCCAAGCTATATAGCAGCCAACATATTTTCTTCACATCATCCTCTGCACAATGACATATCACAAAATGTAATCTCAAGAATGAAATTCACTGCACTTAGAAAGGACGATAAAAATGACTCACACTTATTTTCTAGTAGTGACATATGTGACATGAATCACATTCATTTGAAAGAACTATCAAGATATGACGCTTTCCAAATGGCTCATTTCTTCTTTGTCTTTTCACAAATTAATTTCAATGACTGTGCTAACGTTACCTCAAAAGTCTTGACCTGCGCGTACATGGGCTGGGACGAGGTGGATTGAGAAAGGGGTGGGGCTGTTGCTGGGACAACATCAGCCCCTCCCGTCGGGGCAGAGGGCATGGTGCCACGGTTCTCCTCCTGCTTCTGCTCCCAGTAGGATCGGTTCAGGTAGCGGGCCAGCTGTGGAAGCGCAGAGGCAGATGGTCACATCTCCATCAGTTTAACATCACAAATAGAGCCATATCAAGTATGGAACACACAAACTACACTCCAGAAACTACTAAATTAGATCTACAGATATTGAATTGTTTGTCTAGATCTCGACAATACATTGTGAATGATCATAAACATTACAAATTTTCAGATTCTGGAACTTCAATAAACCATTTTAACACTAAAGGAGTTGACAAACTCTAGTTAAAAAGTAGTGCATAGCAAAATCAATATTTCTTTACAAGCATGCAGAGGGACAAAATAAAGGGTTCACATCTTTAGAACTTAAAACTACAAATGAGGGTGTATTCTGAGATACAATGAAATGGACGCAGTACAAGAAAATAAAGTCAGGTCTGAACATCTTGGTAGAGATGTTACTAGAGGCATCTGAAATACAAAAAAAAATGACAAAAAATTAATCTCTTATCAGATTGAAAAATCACCAAATAATAAAGATACCTCAGGATCCAACTCTGGCTCAGGGGCTGGAGCAGAAGACACCTGAAAAGAAGAAAGAAAAGACAGAAAGACATGTTTTTAAAAAAAAAAGACGTTACAGATCAACCTCAACCCATGGAATGATAATGATACAGCTTTTCCGTGCCTCTGCTCAAGAAATTTAAGGAATATAATGACAATTATCAAGAGGAACAAAAAGCTTATATCACTAGACGAAATCAACAACAAAATATTGCACATATAATGCAAAATACTGAGAAAGCGTTGTCGAGGTCACGTGACCCAAACAGTAGTTGAGGTCTCCGTAGAACATCACATCAATTGATTTACGGACAATGCACTTGTCGGAACTGATATTGTACTTGTGCCTTTTCACTCAAAACTTTCCTGACTAGGTGCTTTGCTTGAGCAAACTTCACGTAGGACTATTCCAGCACAATAACTTTAACTTTAGCACCAATTTTCTCTCACAAGAATGACATAAGTGGTTATCATCCAGCATCTATTCCCAACAAACAGTGTTCGCCTATATTGGCGACACACTTTTACTTTATTTGGCGATCAGTATCAATCCACCAAGATTCTTCCATTTGCTATACAGTTGAATCTCGTGAGAAGAAGTCGGTTATAACAAAACCCTTTCATAACAAGGTGATTTTCTGCTCCAACTCTTTATATTTTTCTCTTTTCACACCGTGATATAGTGAGAAACCTGATATAACAAGGTATTTTGTGAGGGTTATTAAAATCTCATAATAACAAGGTTCCCTTGTACGTACAGTATGACAGAGTCGTCAATACATACATTCCCTAAAGTACAGCATGCAATACATACCCCAGTGTTGTAGGCTGGAGTAGGGCTCGACATGGGCGCAGAAGATACACTGGAACCAGACTTCCCTTTGATCTATTAAAAAACAAAAATGCATATAAAAGAAAATAACAATAACAGTATGAAAACCAATCAAGTTTAAATGAATATCACAGAGACCATCATTCAGTCAACCCACATCTCGTAACATGCAAGGGATTCAACTGCACAGCACATTCAAGTTAATCTCATACTTCACAGCATTTGATCTTCTGAAGTTAACATGTGCTAGTACTTGGTGTATCAGGGAGACAAGAGAATGTCAGCATCATATATACTGTACATGTACAAAGTAAATGATTATTTGCAGTGTCCTGTGGGGGTCTAATACAACATGGTTCAGGAAAGATTAAATGATTATCGACACAGTAGTACCTTGTTACAAAAAAGCTATTCACAGTCATGATGTAAGACCACTTGGAACACGTCTGATAAAGAAAGAACTTCCTGACATCAGCAAGAAATAGAGAATATCTTTGAGGGGAATTTTGATACAAAATGCAAGCAAATCAGGCATGTACTGTATGTAACTTGACAAATGTTACTCAGACAACAATCTTATCAGTTTTTAAAGCTTCATGGAAACTTGGGAGTGCTCATAAATAGGTACTGGTATACAATTCTGACTTCTGTCCTGAAGGCCCTGCTTTCAGATTTTTGCATAAGGCTTTCAGCATGTAACATTTTGAACTATGGAAGCTTGGAGGGCATGGGAAAAGAAAATAACTAACACTGTCCAAGGTTTCCTTCCTCCCCAACATTTAGTAGCAACCATCCACATACAAGCATGTAAACTGGTACAATGTACCTCTACAATCATATCACTGTGGATCGCTCTACCTCAAGTAGTGACCCTGGGCTTCCAATTTGCTGCATGCTGCAGACAACTGTGTACATTCAATGAACCACCAACCATCATCTATCCAAAGTCCAAGGCTCAAGAGTGCACCTAACACTACAGACAACGGCATGTGATACTGACTCTCTCGCCAAGTCGCAAGCCATGTACTCATAGCTGTATTGCTCTCATCAAACAAGTTTGTCCAAATATGCACTGCAGAGAGCTCAATCATGTCTGCAACGTCAAACCTCTTTCGCTGAAATGACTTTCGATTTGCATTAAGAGGCCGCGGCCAGGAGTAAATATTTCAAAAGCAAACAATATTGTGGGCAAAGTTCACTTTCTGAACATATAATGGCAGAGTTTAAAAACTAAAAAAAAAAAGGACAAACTACAACGTATGAAGTCTGCTTTGGTTAAGCACAGATTCAACAAATCTCATTTTGGGAACTAGATGTGATTGTCACATTAATCATAACAAAGGAATAAAATGATTATCATAATGCATCACAACTTTCATAATTTCTTCTTTAGACTGGTGTTGCACTATACCCATAATATATGCATACATGGTATGCTTCTTTTAATTATGGGGGGGGGGGGGGAGATTGTTGTTTCAATCTTTTGTGTGTCCGGGAAGTTCTTACAACGGAAAGTATGAATATTCAGGGATATCCTACAGCTGTACCTGTCAAATTTTTGAAAACCAAGACGAAACCAAGATCATGTATTTGCAAATTTAACACCAAAAGAAAATATTGACTCTGATCTCAGTGTGCATTCAACATACACATATACATTTTTCCGTTCATTACTGTACTCCCCGATCTCTATTTCAAGCACTCACAAAATTGTAGGGAAGTCCTAATTAACACATACACACACACAAAAACAACAACATAAAGTTGCAAAGAATTAGACTTGCTAAATATATGGCATATACCAAAGAGAGAGAGAGAGAGGGGGAGAGAGTGAGCTTACCAGATGCTTGTTCTGGGCCTCGTCCAGAGAGAGGGCCATGGCTAACTGGAGCTCCTCCTCCTCTTGCAGGTCCAAATCATTGCGCTGGGGAGGGAGCTGTGGTGAAAGAGAGAGAGAGAGAGAAAAAGGCACATAGGTCAAAGGTTGTGGTGTGATGCTTTTTCCCCCATCCCTTAACCCTAACTTACCTGGGCTATTTAGCGAGCTTGAATTCCTGGAGGGGCCATTATGGCCCCCCTTCAGATCTCGGCCGTTGACCGCGCGAACGCCGCAAAATTTTGCATGAACATAAAGCCAGATGCAAATCAGTATCAGTAAAAATCAGTACAAATCAGTATCAAAATTAATTTCTTATGTTTTTATCGTTTTATCAATTTTTCATGTATTTCTTTGTTTTTTTGAACTTTTGTTTTTGTTGTTTTTTTTCAGCAGAATTTGTCATACACATTTTTTGAAACATACTGTTTTATATACTAAAATAAATTGATTTCAGCCATCAAAATAAGAAATATGAATCTTTACATGAATTACTTGAAAAAACACAATTTGTATTGACTTTGTACACAAAATCACATTTTTGAGCAATTTTGGGGTTGACAAAATTTTTTTTGAAGGGGCGTGGCTTCGAAACGGTATGCCCGGGCACGACAAATTTGGTCTCAAAAGTTGCGCGAGACTTGAAAGTAAAAAGTCAGCGAGCGGCGCGGTCAAAAAATTTTGCACGCCGGAATGGTCGTGGAATTCGTCGAGGGGGGGGGGGGCATTATGCCCCCCCCCCCCCCCCAAGGTAAGATAGGGTTAAGGGGCAACAGCACTCAATTGCTCAATTGTGAACCGCACAAAAGTATCATTGTAGCTGTCAATCAGGAGTTGATGAGTTGAAATTTCAAGTCAAGACACAATCAATGTCAGCAGGTCATAGCAATTCAGTGACTGGTCTACGTAACATCGGTGCAGAAATTGACACTTTTCCCCCCCATCTGTTTTAATGCAGCCTCAAAATGCTTTAAAAGTTTTGAAAGGAATTAGGAGTAAAATGTAAGGACATAGTTCTTTTTTTTCTATTGTTCTTCTCTTTGTTAGTTACTCATGAAAAATCTGTTTTTCAAGCAACTGAATATCTGAAAATAAGAACGACCTAGGTCCATTAGAGAAAATTTCGAAAAAATAGAAATAAATAGATAACTTCTTAATGTTTTTCTTTTTTTTTTCTTTCAGTTATTGGAATGTTATATACGTGTATACAAACTTGCATGTAAAACAGTCACTTGACTGATTATCTATCGTTTCATAACTTCATAAAGGGTCTCCAAAGACAATAGCCAAATTTGGACTTGGGTCGTTTTTATATTCAGGTATTCAATTGTAGTCAATGCCTCATTCTCAGAACAGGATGCTTTTGTTTGTTTGTTTTTATTAGAATAGCATGGAACGTAAGAGGGAGGCAGTAATTTCACAAGTGGTTCACTCAAACCATACTCGGACTGCTCTGAATGAATTCCACATAAATTGACCAAAGCAACAACAGCAACAACAAAAACAACAACAAAACACATCACAAAACAAAATGAAACGATAACGGTGATCTATCACTTGGTCTACTCCCACTTCGTCCAATAGCCATCTAGTCTCAACCCATATGGTCTAATTCCATTTCGTCTACAACCAGTTCGTCTAATGACCATTTAGTCCAATTGACACTCGGCCTCATTACCAGGTGGTCTACTTCCAGATGGGCTATGCCCATTTTGTCTAATATACAGTTTATTAGACAAAATAGGAAAATAATCCAAGGAGACAAATTTGCAGTTAGACCATCTCGTTATTAGACAAAATGATAATTAGCTAAACTGGACATTAGACCAAGTGAGGATTGGACCAAATGGGCTTTACATGAAATTGATAGTAGACCAAATGAATTTAGCTGTAGTGGAGTTAGATGAACTGGAAAGCAGACCATCTGGGGCCCGTTTCATAAAACTTGTCATCAGCGACAACTGCCACATTTCTATGACAAATTTGCTCTCAGCCAATCAGATGCAAGGATTTCAGTAGCTTGTCACATCTATGACAACTTGTCACTGATGACAAGATTTATGAAACTGGCCCCTGATATCAAACCAAGTGGCAATAAACCACGACTACAAACAAAACTTCCGCACAAAATTGTCAGTTCACCTGAGATTGCTGAGAGAGGGGGCTGTTCAGGTATTCGTCAGGGAGGTCACTCTCCTTGTTACCTGGCTTGGCGCCACTGCTTCCTCCGCTCCCTCCGCCCCCTCCGCTCCCAGCTTTCCTGAAACCAGGAAAAGAGATCACCAGAGAGAGATATTTCACATTCATACTCACATTGACACAACAAGAAATTCTTGTCTTCCCTAATTTCAGTCTTCATGTCATGTTGATTTATTGGCAATTATCATTACAAAATGAGTAGGAAAAAGTAACAGAAACACATTTCTTTTCATTTCATCTATTGTCCATAAAATGGAAAATCTCCATGATGAAATGAAAAAACCTAATAAAAATCTAAAATGAAACCTTCAAATCTTCATTCATACGTGAATGAGTCATTTACGAACAATAGTTTTGGTACAAATTAATATCACTGAAGTATATTCATCTAACACTATGAAACATGCGTGTATATCACCTTTAACAACAAATGAGAACCTAGTGTCTCATTGATTCATGAGTTAAATCAAGCAAATCTTTGCAGGACAAGTTTTTCAATCCTTCTCTTCATCTCTCTCCATTCATTCTCCTCCCATCTTCTGTACCAAATGTCACAAAAAGCCATTCAATCTAGGACCTCTTTCTCGTTCCCTTTCTCATATCACAAAACATGCATGTCTGTTCCACGTACTGCATAAAATTATCAATATATTATGGCATAACTCAACACATTTCACTATGTACCAGTACAACACTCCTACACCACAACTCTGGAATTAAAAAACAAAACAAAACTAGAAATGTCGCTACAGCGACTGGTTATACCCCCGCCACACAACATTTCATAAGCTTTGGTCAAAACAAAATTTCATAAGCTTTGGTCAAAAAACTGAGGAAGTAGTTAAATCCGCAAGATCTTTCCTTGATCTTCTGCCATTAATATGCCGTTACCATGGCAACGTACTTTCGGGTACTGTCGAAAAATGCGTCTTGCACATCTACAACCAAAGGCACACATCTGTACCAAGTTTCATGGAAATTGGGCAAAAACTGAGGAAGTAGATTGCAACACAAAATTTTCCATCATTTTGGCTCATAATATGTGAGCTGTTACCATGGCAACATACTTTTTGTCACTGTCAAGAAATGTGTCATGCTGACCTATATCCTAAGACAAACATTCAATATGAATTCCATGAGAATTGGAAGAACACTGATGAAGCAGTTTTGCCATGAAGCATTTTGCCCTATATTTTACCAATAACATGCCGTTACCATGGCAACGCACTTTTTGCCACTGCGGAAATATGTGTCTTGCACATTAACATATTCGGATGAACATCTGTACCTAATTTCATAAAAATTGATCAAAAACTGTGGGAGGAGTTCGCGACGCAAGATTTGTACCCATTTTTGCCCATAATATGCCGTTACCATGGCAACGTACTTTTGGGTACTGTCAAAAAATACGTCTTGCACATCTACAACCCAAGGCACACATCTGTGCCAAGTTTTATGGGAATCGGTTGAAAACTGAGGAAGTAGTTCGCGACGCAAGATTTGCAACGGACCGACCGCCCGACCGCCCGACCATCCGCTGATTCCTATATACCCCCTTCAAACTTCGTTTGGCGGGGGTATAACAAAAAAACCCTAAGACACAATACATGTACTTACAAAATACACCACAGTGCACCATTCTAGACAATATCAAACAAATTACACATATCTCAGTTAACACCATACACATACACTACACATCAACGTACACCAGAGCACCCTTATCGCACACCAGAAAACAGACCACACACTAATCTGAATACAGTCTTGATCAAGGACACGTGTCATACCCCTGGAGCTTGTCGTGGCAGGTGTCACAGACCCGCACCGGCTTCTCGATGCCAAACTTGGGAATGGTGCAGGATTTGGAGGAACATTTCTGGCAAAACACCTGGCCACAGTGACGGCAGTGATGCTGATAGGAACAATGCAAAAAGAGAGTGATATAACAGACCGCAGAAATAGGTTATGGCTGATCATGGGAAAAACATTTGCTTGTACTGTACGGTAAATTTCCCACAAGCTATTAAGTTTTGATGTCCTCATGTTATAGCATGTTAGTAAAATGTATATACCATAAATATGCTAAATTCGCTTCATTTCAGTTTTTCTACATGCATTTCACACAAAGAGAGAGGGTAAGAAACTGCAACTCTTTATTTCTCTCTGTGGAAATCAAAAAGTACACATTCTGGTTCAACTGTTTATTCGTTTACTCTTTCAGTCATTTGTTTTCATTTTCGATCTGAAAAGATGGCTGGATAGCCCATATTAAGCTCCACTAGCTGGTTTTCAATGTGGTTATGGTAGTTTGCAGGCACAAACCCTTGTTGGTCATCCAGGAGCCTGCACCAAGACTACTATATGCACCACTGGCACTGCAGCCTCTTGTTGGGAGAAGCTACAGTACATGGCCTATGGGACAGTGCCACCTGGTGCATGTAGTAGTCTTGGCGTAGACCCCTTTTATACAACCAACAAGGCTTTGAGCCTGAAAACTAGGGTTATGGCAGGGCTCGACACTAACGGTGGCCTGGTGGCCCGGGGCCACCAAAAATGAAAGTCGGGCCACCAAATTTTGAAAAAGGGTAAATTTGGTGGCCCGCCTCGGGCCACCACAATTTTTTGAAAAGTATGTCAATAAAATCGTAACTTTTTGCGCCGGAAATTAGCAGTTAAATTTGTTTAAAGGATGGATGAAAAGGACTGAATGAGTGCCTGAGAGTGAGTGTTGCAAGTTTAATTTATGAGTAGATATGTCCAACTTTTAATTCTTACTATCATAAAACTTAAATATTTGACTCATTAAAAAAAACGGGACTTTTAAAGTTTTTTATTGTTTTTTTTTCGGGACACCAAATTTTTCTCTCGGGCCACCAAAAATTTGAAATTAAGGATTTTGGTGGCCCCATCGGGCCACCAAACAAAAAAGTTAGTGTCGAGCCATGGTTATGGGGTCTTGCTCATTAACGGGCAGATAAAATGCAGCCAACCGTGCACTCACCTGTCTCTGCATCAGTCCAAACTCTGTCCGGCAGGTGTAGCAACGCTCCCCCTCCACCCAGTCTGGGGCCTATAGGTCAGGTGCAGAGAAAGGCATGGGCAAAAGTGAACACCTTATTGTCTAGGGTCTACCCCCCCCCCCCCCCCCCCCCCCCCCAAGTGAAAGGAAAAGCACAAATAAAAGTGAACAACATATTGTCTGGGGCCTATATGCCAGGTGTAAAGAAAATCTCAAGCAAAGGTTAACACCAAATCGTTTGATAATAGAGAAATCAAAAGCAAGAGCAATAGTGAACACTATATTGTCTGAAAATAGAGAAATTAAAAGCATGACCAAAAGTGAACGCCATATTGTCTGGGGCCTACAAACCATGTGTAGTGAAAAGCTTCAGCACAATGAACATCATATTGTCTGTGGTCTACACGCTAGGTGTAGAGAAATGCATGAGCCAAAGAAAACACCATATAGGAGAAATTCATTTGAAGGAAACCTCATTTTACCAGGACGGTATTCTTATATTGAGCTTGTGAGCACAGCAACAGTGTGTATACATACATAATCATTTATTCAAAAGAAGATCCTGCTTTTTTTGTAACAGAGATGAGCAGAGTGTGATTACAGATTTTTCAGAAATGGACTTCAATAATTATGATATATGCTAGCTGCTACATACCTACCAGTGTGTACAAGTGCTACTGGAGAATTTCTATATTAAACTCTGAGAGAACTCGAGATGACAAAGAGTTGATTCAGTATGTTTCAAAATTTGGTGGTTATGTGTACGGGTCACCTGTGATAGGTGCCGACTAAATCTAGATTCATCAGGAAGGAACAGCCATTAACGTATGCTCCATCACCTTCCAAGGAGAAAATCTTTATACAAAATAAAAAATAAAAAACTTGAAAGAAAGAAAGACGAGAGAGACACGGCTTTCTTCAAAGTGTCCTTGATGATCTAAGAAATGGCGAGTTTGATTAGCATTCTAGAAGAACTCCGCAAATACCTCAACTGACCATTGTTCGCAAGTTAAAAAAGAAAGAAAAAAAAAAGATATTCTACTTGTGTACATAGATGTATAAGTTATATCTACTGGACATCCCAGTCAAGCTTTGAGTAGCTTAAAATGATTCACTCATAAATGTATATGACATAAGAATGATTATTCCACGTACAATTCATATGTGTATAAATGTATTATGCACTTTACGAGTAAATCAAATCATATCAAAATCAAGACATGAATATAAAGGAAAAATAGCATCATATCACTAAGCAGATTTTCTGAATTGCCCTCACCTTCTCGGCCACAAACATGGCATCACTCTCTTTCAGCTGAGGGAATGAGTGGCCTGTAATGCAAAACAAGAAGGCATAGATTTGGTGAGGAGACAGACCATTAGCCATACAAGAGAATGACTTAAGTTAAATATTTGTTCCCACCATTTGATCCTTGTGAGTGAACTGTGGTCTGTATTCATAACATCTTGTTTGGACAACTTTGCTTTTCCAGGTGACATGAATAAACCAAAATCATAAATTCTGACCCTCTTCAGTGCATGTGGAGAAAGCAAAAAAAAAGAAAGATTAGTAACAGTTAATATCAACATTATATTTGATATCTAACTTGCTAATTCCCACATCCATTGCATGTATATCATCGATTGTTTACATAGGTAACACAAATATCATACTTTTCAGTATCAACGAAGAGACAATCAAAGGAATATTTCTGCTGATATCTAATTTCTTTTCAAAAACAAAGTTGTCTTTTATACGACAGGCAAGCAAAATATAAACGGCAAGAGAAATTCAGTAATTTTCTGTTTTTTCTCTGACTGATCATAGTGGCACTGCCATTCAAGACCATCTGAGAACATTTCACTTCTGCCTTCACCTGGCTGAAGGTACCGGTAGCACGCATTTTTCCATTTCTCTGACGAAATTGAACACAGAATTGCTATTCATGCCACTGTTCTTTCAATATTAGCTGTCCAACAACTATCTACCTTCTGCCTTCAGCTGACTAAAGGTATCACAGACTATCTTCAGACTGGGTTCGTTCCTGAAGGCATGGGCCCAGGCCTGGAGTAGCTCCAAGGTCTTGGATTTCACAGCTTCATTGGAAGACTGGAAGAAGAAGAAAAATATAGAAACATATCTGTAAGTATCAAAACAATAATCATAACAATAATAATAAAGATAATAAAAGAAATAATAATCATAATCATATTTGGTACTGTAACCACACTCATTATTTTAAGGAAAATATAACAACAAGAATAAGACATCTGCCAGGGCATCTTTACATCTTTATGCAGTGCTCTCAATGTTTCACAACCATTTCTTGGAAACATTCTAGCTTTGATGAACACATGTAAATCTAGCTCTACTGCAATATTCAACTTCCTCACGAATACCCAATTACACAGTTTGGTGGGGAAAAGCATTGTGGCTATTTACTCAATTCAATATTTAAAAAAAAACAACAACAACATAGGCACCCAAGCAGTACTTCAAACCTCAGAGTAATCACAGAAAACACAGTGTATGATCCTGGATAGAGATCAGCAAAAGTTGAAAATAAATGACCATCGAACATCTACATGTATCACTCACACTTGCCAGCTCCTTCATGTCGTCCATAAACTGGGGCGTGGCGACCTCCTCGTGGATACCGGTACCGCAATTCTTCACACAAGACTCCAGCACCTGATGACAGGTATAAACAAGGTCCAAAGAGTGTGAGAATTTACTTCGTGCTGGCGTGACTGGATCTCACATCACTTTCAAAACATGGATGTCCAAAGGCACAGGAGAGCATCATTCTGACACAGGTGTGTTTGTGATTTGATTTGCAAATTTGCTATTGAATTGGGTTTCTGAACAAAAAGGACAGAACAAAAGCAATCTTGCATTTTGGTATCTCAAGCTATTGTTCTTTCATTAATAGGTCACACTAAAGCAAAATATGCCAAATGGCTTCAACCTTCTGCCTGTAATATTATACTCAGTGAGGAATCATTTGAGCAGTACTTTAATCTGTGTCAGGCTATCATTCAAGACTTAAGAATGAGTATCATGATTCTTTCTGTTTTTGTGATAGTGGCATTCTGCTCAGATCAAGGACAATCACTGATAACTAACTGGCTTAAAGATTTCATTCATTTATTCAAGCTTATGGCACACTGTGCCTGGTTGATGCCGTTTGCCGACTATTTCTAGTCGCCTGGGGCGATCCACGAGGGGTTGGCATTATTCGCCCGTTTTCTTGTGAGGGTTTGTGAGGGGACCACTTCACCAAGTTAGCACCCTGTTCTTTGCAATGAATGGATGAAGTGGGATCTTTTACGTGCGTGAGCCGTGAATAACTCACACACAAGACCGCCATTTCATGTCCTATCCGAGGGACAGAAGGGCTTCTTTGTCTATGAGGAGGCTACTGTATTAGCTGTTATCTTCGCAAAGGTTTAATTTTCGCAAATTTCGCAAATCACAGTTGGATCGCAAAGTTAACACATGGAAATGTCGCCATGCTGTAGTGTAATAATGCATTTACGTTTAGCGTTGGTGTCAATACGTGAAAACAACATCTTACGAAAATGTCTATGACCTCCTTCGTAAATATATCTGTACACGAAAATAACAGCTTACACAGTAAAAGATTGCAGAATATGATGTTATTTTACCTGCAGAGCATACAGAGTCACTCTTGGATTCTTGTCAAACATTTTCTTCCTCATGTTAGCCAATGCATACTTGGGTCTGTTTCAGGAGCAATGGGAGAGAATGCAGTTGAATATCAAAAGCAATGGAAATATTGAATCTTCGAACAAGTACAACGGAACAAATCAGCTACTATGAAATCATCTGTCCAATGACCTACATCTACTAGTGACTACAGAATTCTGTCTTCTCTGTTCATGCCCTACTGACTAAGCAAAACTTAGTCCACGATGCTTATTAAAACTAAGACAATGACATGGAAATTATTTGAAACTTGTTTCCTTACAATGAGGAATATCAACATCTAATGACACAAAACATAATTTCCCTTGAAAATTGAAAAAAAAAATGAAATTGAAAATCATTCAAGTTAATCTCTTTTAACAGGGTTTATGAAAAAATATTTGGCGCATACAGTAGTCACTTGAAGATAAATATTGCATTTTACACTGTCTACTGATGTTTTGGGACCATATCGATACAAATTTGAACTATTCCATGCAAGCAAGCTTGTCATGTCAGAATTGCTAATATTCTAAAGCCATTGTTTTGTTGTTGTTTTGTCTTTTTGGGAGGAAGGGGGTGTGATTGTTTTTGTTTTTCACTGCACTGTTTCATTGAGAAGCTGCATTACCACTTTACACATGATAACCTGACAGTTGCAAATCATGTAATCGCAGCATATTGCAGCAGAGATAATCAAACTCAAATGCAAGTCTCTCCTTACAACCAAATCTGATTCACCAATGGCCCATACTACAATTTTGTATTTTCAACTGTATACAAGTCAAAGCTTTCTGTGGCCTTTTCTTACGTGACATCCTTCTGTCTGATGGCATCACAGATCTGCAGCGTGGCCTCCCAGTCCGGTTCAAGAAGCAGATGACTTGTTGCCTTCTCTGCAATCAGACACAATATGTATAGAGTAGATGGTAAAATAAAGCTACAAATCAGACCTTTAATGAACATATTCAGTTAAACAGACATTCAGAGTCTATTGTATTTAAAAATTGTGCATTGCATCAAGCTGACTTTTTGCACAAGCAAAGAACTCTAGCATTGCTGTATTTGGCAGAAATAATTTTTATTTCACTAACATCATCCAGGTAATATTCCACATGCGGTGAGTTGGCTCAGTTGGTAGTGCATAGATCTGCCTCACGATCCTAAGGACCTGGGTTCGAACCCGAGTCTGGATTGAGCAATGTTGTCTGTAAACATACCGTTCCCTCTAGCAAGAGGCAAAACACTCTGTCCCTCGGATAGGACATAGATGAACATCATAATGATTTACAACATGATTAAAGATGAGGTATGAGTTCACCCCTCTGCTTAATGATTTGTTGCTTTCATGATGAAAGCTTTCAACAGATTCACAATCTTGTGAACAAATTTTATTGTTTGACAAATCTCAGTACCTACAAATTGTACCCAATTTTTTTTTCTGTCAGATAGAGACTAAGCTTACAGTATAACCCGTAAGTAATTCCTGCCTTGACTCTTTTGATGAACACCTATCAATGATAATTTGAAGTTTGATATTTGCTCACAAGCCATGTGGTGTGTGAATTTTATAAACATGAAATCTTAGTCTGATCAGGCAATGACTTCCTTACAATTTCTTCTTCCTAGCTTCTTCTTGGGTACTGTCCAGCACCCCTATGTATGCAGGGGCAAGCTGGACAAGGGGTACAGTGTATGCAGATTTCTACTAGCCTACACCTGATCACTTGTAGCTGTGTAGCTCTGGTCTCTTTTTAAAGTTACCTTACATGTACGTAGTGGGATTCTAGTGACCCGTTCCATAACCTGTTTAACCTATTGAGGATGGTTTGATTTTGCTACAACACGCATTTCCCATAGACGCTTACCCGGGTATGTAAACTCGAGACTCATCCTAAATGGGTTAAATTAGTGAATATTGGATGTATGTACAGGCTCCAATATCTGATCACAAGTTCAGTTAGATCCAGTGGATAAGTGGCACTAGTGGCCAATGTTATGATCGATGTGCCAGGCATGATCAATGTCCACAATGAGGGGCTAGTATACAAAACCACAATATGATGTAGGCATTGATTCAGAGTGTGTTTGTACGTTGTACATGTACACATGTAAGAACCCCCTAGGCCCTATCTTACAAAGTACACCGCCTGCTCTGCTCTGTATGTCTAATTACAGTTCCCTCTTATGTCACCTACAAACCATGAAACTGCCATTACTATGGGAAGACGCCACTTGTTCATGCACCTGTCACTGTTTGTCTCTCTTGTGCTTTATATGTGTATGACTCTTTTTTACAACAAGAGAGAGAAGTGAAAATAAATCCTTCAGCCAAAGTGAAAAATCTCTGTGTGGGCGTGAAGAGCTTAAGGTACAAACGTATTCGAATTTGGTACTATGTCAGACACTAACATGTGCTCGCGAGACAGGTCGAGCACAAAAAAGGTGGGTAGGTTCCACTTCTAGATTGAACATTTCAGACAAGTACGGGGATAACAAGCTGGGGGGTGTTTCACAAAGTCAAACTTAATTCAAGATTGACTAAAAATTATGGTATGCCACTGGTTTTCCTGCTCAGTTTCATTAGCCTAATTACCACACACTCCAAATTGTTAATGTTTAAATTACAGAATAATTATTTCGGTGTAGATTTATTGAGTATTGTTAAATTCAGATCTAATGCCCCAGTCACATATCCCGGATCATCCCGGACCACCCTGGATCTGATCCGGGGTGATCCGGGGAGAGATCCGTGTTGACGCCTTGGACATCCTTGGACATCCTTGGACATCCGTGTATGTCCTCCGGGACATCCAGGAGGCCAATACGGCGATAGCGTGTGTAAAGCAAGTTACCCTTGATTCGACCGTTTCCATGAATAGACCACTCTTACGAATAAAAATTCCCTGAAATTCATGAATAAAAAATGGCGCAAATCAAGTGCGAAATTCAAACTATGCAACTACCTCCGCACATGTTCCGAAGAGCACAACAGTGGGCCACGTCCCTGGACCCCCGAAATCATTGTCACGACCCTCCCGGGTCAGCTCGCATAAGCAGTTCAACGGGTAAGTAACGGGTAAGTAAAGTTGCATAGCAACACAAATGGACTTGCTTCATTCCAAGTTTCGAAGTAACTAGTCCATTTATCTGCATTGAATCTGTACAGCGTGTACAACTACAGCCACGATGGCAGCTGTTTCTGAGAGTGAGATACTTTCAAGTGTTTATGCGATATTAATATTTTGCATAATCGTTATTAATATTTCTGTGCCAGAATTTGCAGTATGAATTGCCATGGTTCGATCGCAACGTGTATGTACGTGTATGCGTTGAATCTCTCGCACAGCGTGGAGTACATGGAGTACCGCGCTCTCATAGTGCGATGTAGATTCTATATAGTTTTGCCCGCGTGTGGCAAGCGCGCTAATCCATTCATACTAGTATTACTAGAGTCTAATCATAGGCATTGAATGAAGACACACACAGCAACCATAATGATAATCTAGACTAGAATGATAGACTAGAAACTAGTAAATTAAATTTACACACAATTTAGTCAATCTTAAATTTCAAGTCTGACTTGAATTTAAATTCTTTATTTTTTTGTGAAACACTACAGCTCCTGATTACGTAATTATTAGGAGGTATACGCTCCCATTGCATGGCCAATGATTACTGAATAAATTACTTGACTAACTCTTGTAGAGTCAAGTAAAATTAACTGTTTAACATGTTTCTTAGCTAGTGTAAGTGTTTGAGAGGCACAGGCACTACATTCTACCTCTAACGTTTAATAGTCTACACTATAGTCACATAATTTACAAGAGTTCTAACGTTAGACTTCTACTTTACAATTACATCAATAACACACTTGAACACTTGACAACAGTGATCAACATTGATTGTTCTTTTGCTTACCGACATTGCGGTCGTAAGTGCTCTTAGCTGATGACCCAAACATTGTGACTTCTTCGATGGAATTCCCCTTTCTTGGTAGCAAAATCACGCTTGTTTATGCTTGCTTTGTCTCTCAGTTTTCAGCTGGAATCAACATTTGAGCCACCGTGGTCGGCCGTGTGTACCTGTATGTATATTCAATACGATACAGCTAGCGTACGTTGTTGATGAACGGTGTACAGGTACATTGGTACTTCCTATGTGTTATTCGTGTGTGCACCCGGTACCCGCACAGTACCACTACCAGCACTGTCCAACCATGACCCTGCCAGATACGGGGACGAGGAAACACTTCCGGGTTGATGTAATTTCCTAAAAATAGTAACGTGTTAGCGTGCGCGTGTCTATTCGTCATGCATTGGTTGCAAAAGAGAAAAAAACAAGAAAATTAAAAACAAGAAACATCACAAAGCCCCAAGAAAAACAGCATACCTTATTTATGTGTAGCAAACTACTCACAATAATGTTTAGAATTGCCATCCCGTGCTGTTTTGGTGAGATAATGAGAAAACTCTCTCATGAAATAATGAAAGAGCATGTACGTTATTCTACGAGGAATTCAACATTTCATGAAAACTGGTTTTGAAATGGCTGAGATTTCAAAAGCTTAATTAGGAGCACTTTGTTGTACTTTGTTTTTGGATATCTCGGCCATTTCAAAACCAATTTTCATGAAATGTTGAATTCCTCGTAGAATAACATGCTCTTTCATTATTTCATGAGAGAGTTTTCTCATTCTCTCACAAAAAATAATAAAACAAAAACAAAAGAACTGAATCACTGAATTCCTCTTAGCTCTATAACATGTTCTGTATCACTTCATAGATGGTTTCCTAGTATCTCGCAAAAATGTAGAAGTTCAATTCTCATCTCCACCAATACTATACCACTGAGTCCCTTTTTGACTGAACATGAAGGCATGGCATATTGAGGTAGGGCTGCTGCTCTCTACAATTGGTTAGCGATTACAGTGGAGTGTACTGAAGGGCAATGCGTTGACAATGCGTTTCCTTGTACAATTTATTATTAAAGTAGGCCTATTAGTATTACCCCGGAAGTATAGGTTCTAGTAATTGAATTGTCTTTTCATCATTACTTGTTCGTAGACACTGAAAAAAAGAAGAAATACAATGTAAGCAAAGGATGGTGAATGAGACTAAGTATCGATGCTGTAGACGAATAATATATTTATTCACCTTGTGTTTTACAGAGTTTTTGTTTGGTTGGTTGTTTTTAACTTCGTAAACTTCTCTTTTGTTTTTACCTGCATGGAAGGAAAATATTGGATAAATAAGTACAGGCTTTATGATTTTGTTTGGAGTCGATTCTTTATGCCTTATATTGATTTAAAAAAAAAGACAGGATGAGGGATGCTGTTAAGCGTTCGAAAAGCTCTCTTGCGGAGTAGAGGGACGTAACCCCCCCCCCCCCCCCCCCCCCCCGTGCCGGG
Organism: Diadema antillarum; assembly: GCF_040938485.1. Lineage (NCBI taxonomy): Eukaryota > Metazoa > Echinodermata > Echinoidea > Diadematoida > Diadematidae > Diadema > Diadema antillarum. The sequence goes on along the minus strand of NW_027272237.1, from coordinate 16,085 downwards.
CGCCTTTATAGACATAAACATTATAGTCTTGAGAGACGAACATTGCGTGCAACAAGACAAGTGGCAGATTTAACCCTTTAACCGTTGACATTTCCGTACATTTTCTTAGTTTTTTTATTGAAATTTTCCAAATAGGCCATCAGTGAAGGGACCTTCAGTAGTGTTCAGATCGTTGAATTTCAATTCTATCAATCTTCCTTCGGCGCCCGGGAGATCCTCTTCCCCCCCCCCCCCAAAAAAAAAAAAAACATACACACACACACACGCACAAATAAACAAACAAAACATGCGTAAACGACCGTATAAGACATGACGAATGCCCTATATTCCAGCAAGACACAGCAGTGGTCATAACGCTGATGTACGGTATTCAGGGCTTTTCAAATCCTGATGCACACTCCAACAAGAACAACCCTACTTGTATCATTTATTATGGTGCATAATAGTATTAGTGAGACGACTTAACACAATCAAACCCCATGGCCTCAAGTCCAGGAGGGAACTGACTAACATAATTTCCTAATGTACATAGCACCTGATATGCATTTGCGGTTCCATGACATTTGCTCCTGCGACAATTACTCCCATGATATATCTGCATGCTAAGCCAAACGTAAATTCAACCCATAAACATAACCCTAACCCTAATCCTAATTCTCACATCAAACTAAACCTAAAACCCTATATCACAACCCTAACCCTAACCCTAAGTCCTTAGAGAAAATAAGACCGGAGCAATTGTCGCAGGAGCAAATGTCGTGTCACCGTATTTGCATATTCCTTCCGTTTGGATTTCGCTTGTATAATTATGATCCACTAATAATGGTATGTATTGCCTATATAGGTCTATGCGTTATGAAAGTCTTGTACAGCTGTAGATTATACATGTACTTTGCATTGGGAGTGCCGCATTTTATACACCACGTATAGGGCTCGCTGCTTGTTCAGTACGTTTTCCGGCCCTTCCCTTCACTCACATTGTTGCCATTTCACTCTTTTCCTATCGTAGATTATCCTTTTATTGTTCCTTTATGTTGTTTGATGCTGCCTCCCTATTCATTTTATCCTTCACATGCAGGTTGCCCCATAATTATGATCCTCGGGATCATCACTAGCCACCTCTGCCTTTTGTCTATTCACCCCTTGCTTTAGCACCCTCTCTTTACCTGTTTGACTCCCTACCTTTGACTTTCAACCCACCCTTTTGTTTTCTTTGTTCTCTCCTATAGATATCCCTATAGCCCTCCCCAGACTGTGCTTGTTATGTGTGATTGCTTTCCCTATCATATAAAATATGTCTGTCATTTTACCTCTGACGAAGATTCTGCTATAGGATCGAAAGCTCAGGACCAACATACAGATCCATCCGAATTACAAATCATTAGATGAGACAATTGCTTTATAATTGTTAATTCACAACGTAAATATTCAAACAAACTTGCATAAAGACCAGATGACCAAAATAGTCCGTAAATTTCAGCAGGCATTCATTTCATTGTTTTGTATTGATTGCATGAATTAACCTTTTCTATCAATATTGCACAAACCAGGGTTTGCTGTCATGTGGATGTGCTAGCAAGCACCGTTACATGAATGATACCTCACGGATGATTATCTCAGTGAATCTAAAACAAAGAATGCCCGATTGTACAAGTGACCTTTTTCTCCTTGTGTAATGAGCAAATGGTAATGTGAACTGGCTTGGGAGACTTGTGAGAACATGACGACAGCTCCTCATTTTAGCTTGTGTTGTGACTAGAATCATTGTGTGTGTATGTGTGTGTGTGTGTGTGCGTGTGTGTGTGTGTGTGTGTGTGTTTGTCATGTGTAATGTCATTATGTTGTCACAATTAAATTTGTATTATTTTGCAATCAACTAATTCGTATATCATTGTTTATGAAAAAGAAAGAAAAGAAAAGATTGACAAAAACAAAAACGTGTGTGTGTGTGTGTGTGCAGTTGCGTATCTGGGGGGGGGGGGGGGGGGAGGGGGGGCACGTGCCCCGGGCGCCACTCCTTGTATGGGGGCGCCAACGAACGAAAAAACGAAAAAAAAAACACGAAGAAGGAGAAGAAAAAAAAAGAAAAAAAAAAGAAAAAGAAAAAACAATTGCCCCGACGGGGGAGAATGGGGGGGGGGGGGGCAGAAAACCAAATCAAACAAGATGAAAACAAAACATGATGATGACGTGGATAAAATGACAATGTTTATTGTGTTCACACAAGAATTCCATGTTTTGTAAGCTGAAATACAAAAAATTTCGGCTCGCTCGCTGCGCTCGCTCGCCAAAATTTATATATATATAAAAGAAGATAAGAACAAAAACGTGATGATGACGCGGACAAAATGACAAAGCATATTGTGTTCACACATGCCATCGTTAGAAGGCAAAATGTTACACGGAGCAGCGGCTGCAATTTCTTTCGTTCTGAAGCGATCGCCGATTGGATCAAAAGAGGGCGCCAACGGTTTCGAACATGGGGGGGGGGGGGCGCAAAAAACACCAAATCAAACAAGATAAGAACAAAAAGTAATGACGACGCGGAAATATACAAATTTCGGCCCAATCGCGCGTACTAATTTAGAGTATTTTTTCAAGTCCTCAGTTTGTTGGTATAAATCGTTATTTGTATATATAAGGCCGTCACTATTGTAAGATTTAATAAGCAAAAAAATAACAAGAATTCCATGTTTTGTAAGCTGCAATGCAAAAATTTTCGGCTCGCTCGCTGCGCTCGCTCGCCCAAATTTATCAAAAACAAAAAGAAAGATAAGAGCAAAACGTGATGATGACGCAGAAATATTCAAATTTCAGCTCACTCGCGCGTACTAATTTAGAGTATTTTTTTCAAGTCCTCAGTTTGTTGGTTTAAATCGTTATCTACAAGGCCGTCACTATATCTTGATTAGAATATTGTAAGATTTAATCAGCAAAAAATGACAAGAATTCCATGTTTCTGTAAGCTGAAAAACAAAACTTTTCTGCTCGCTCGCTGCGCTCGCCCGCCAAAATTTATTACATTTAAATCACCCTCAAAAGACCCCTCTTAAGTGCTTGAAAAAGCATATCATGTGGACTTTTTTAAGTCCATACCGGGATGGGGTTGGGGTTGAACACTTTAGAAATTAGTGGCGCAATTTTCGCGCTTGCCCCGGGCGCCGTTTTCCCTAGATACGCCACTGTGTGAGTGTGTGTGTGTGTGTGTGTGTGTTGACAGAAATGTGTCACACGCCAGACTTCCTCATCCTTTCCTCTCTTTCAAGGAAACTTTCGCCATTGTCTGTTTTGAACTTTTTTATTCATTGTCTTCATTGTTTTCACATGAAAGAAACATATTAACGAGTACACATCTATACAGCGTAATTCTGTTTAAAACAAGAGTATAACCTACAAATCGTCCATAGAATTATTTAAAGCAATGTATATTTCTATGATCACGTTTGATTAATGATATGGCTAGTCAAACTATAATAAAGCATGTTAACTTTTGCCATGATTCATTATTTTGCAACTGAATACAGTGGCAAAATTTCTGTGGTGTTTTGGTGGCAAGTTCATGAGGAAATAAGCGTGCCAATGATTTGAAAAGGTATTTCAGGGAAAGCTGAAAAACTGACGTTCAGTGTTGGTCTCTTTTCTCTGGAACAAAAAGAAAATATCTATGTGATCTATTATATGCCACCAGTATATTTAAAATACAACATGCTTGGAAATGCGGCAATCCTCGTTGTTTTAATAGACACAATATATTCCACAAAACCTGAGCTTTATGTCAGCATATCAAGTTCTTATAAGTCACGAGGCATCATATTTAGCACCATTAATTTGGGTAAAATGAATAGCATTCAAAAGACATCGTTCCTGAAGTTGATTAACCATTGTGCAGATCACATCACTTTGTTTCCAGTGAGCTACAGCTTTCCTCTTCAATACTATAATTCAATTCTAAAAATACATTGTATCTTCGAGACCGACTTCTTTGTATGCTGTATTTTATAGGCATGTATACTTAAATCTAACTATGGTCTTGAACTATATTTGCTGGAAACTGACGTAGTTAAGCCGTTTGGTCGACCTGTAAGGCACGTATAGGTCCTATACCTCGCTTCGACTTCCGCGACACTTTCACGTGCTTGAACGATATACGGTATATTGTCTTCTATACATTCTTCTATTTAGCAGGAGCCGCAGAGCCGGGGCCTATGATCCATTCATTATCGTCTCCCTCTAAATAACTGTCAAGTATCTATTAACAGATCCATAAAGGCATGCATGATCATCATGCCAAGTATGTTTACATGGCCGGCGGAACGGGGGAGGGGGGGGGGGGGGGGGGGACGGCCAGGGGGCTCGCCCCCCCCCACACTTTTTGTGCACCATACAAAGAAATACATAAGGTGTCATCACTTTGGGCCCCCCCCCCCCCCATTTTTTTTAACCCGGAAGGGAAGTACTGAAGTATTGAAGTGGCACTTAAAAGAGCTGAGGTTTTTTTTTTTAAATATCTTTATTTTTGATTGTCAGTTGAAGAAACCCTGAAGTGGAAGAAGGGGAGATATGAGCTGAGGACCTTTTCATTAATTTTTTTTTTTTGCTTGTTACCTCATGAAACCCGGAAGTGCCCCCTCCCACACTTTTGAAAACGCTCCGTCGGCCGTGGTTTATACATTGTATATCATGATATTTTTATCATCAATATTCCAAAGATCACTGAAATATCAACAGTTATTTTTATAATATATGATCACACAAACATGCAACACATACACTTGCTATTGTCATATTGTGTTATCAGTAAATCGCGAAGGGTGTCTTGTTCCTATATACTCTGTAAAACAGTGGCAAGTTAGTGTGCATAAAGGTTTTGAATTGAGACAGAGGGACGGTGTTGACGTGTGCAGCAACCGGAGTCATCGACAAGGCTCTTCGACTGGAAATCGCCTTTTTTTCCGTTTTTTTTTTAATAAACTGACCAATGTGGTATTCATAAACAGATGAACAATCTATACAGTCTGCAGTACATTAGGCTAATTCTTTGAGGCATAATCTCAATGCAATAAAAAATGCGTGTACACCAGGCTTCTCACAGTGATAAATGCATATACCATTATACAGTATAGGCAGAACACTGTAAATCCGCTGTGCGCTGTATAGACCAATTCGGTTTGGGTACTGTTTATTATGGTAATTTCTATCTGGGGGCTTCAAGTATGCCTAACAAAAGATAATTCATGCACTGACATAGCAACGCACCTGGCTCATTGTAAAACTCATTAAAAATGCCTTTGTTCTTCTTTGGAAACCCCCCAGTTATGGCCGCCATAAGTTACTGAGTGCTTTTGAAGCCGGATTCATCTATTTATCTGAGTTATCTGTTATACGGATGACCTTGTCTGGAATCTCATAGCCCAATGCGAAGTCTCCTTCTATGTAGTGTCGGTTATTTCGGCACATAATACAACATACCTGTAAACCCGTACATTATTTAAGCATAAACTTGACAGAAGCCGGGCGTAAAACATAATGTACGTAGATCTAGACCATATGAGACGATTCTGGCCAGTTTGATACATAATCTGCCTCCCCTTGTTTCCGAGCTCTGTGTTAGGCCTATATGACATCATAATGATTATCACAGTATCAAATTACAAAGCAAGAGGCAGTAGATGTGACTTATTACAAAATAGTTATGGTGATGCACCTCCCGGTCGAATGTGCGAAAAATGTGTCCTCGGAGTCCTACAGAATGAGAAGTTTGCACGCATACGTCTCGATCTGAGGCAAACGGATGACGGCAAAGTTAGGCCAGGCCCTTTCCAGTGCCAGGAACCTCCGAAGATTTGCATTACTAAGCTCTCTACTTCCAGCATCCGAGTCCCTCTCTGGATACTCGACGTACTCTTCGATGTAGCAGAAGACCAGACGAACGTTTGGGAAGCGTTCAATGGTGTCTTCAACGTAACGCTCGACGTAGGCTATGCACTCGGAACATGGTGAAAAGTACGAGAAAATCAACAAAGTGTGTTCGAAGCCGTCCAGAAATGAGCCAGTGAAGGAATCAAGATTTCTGAAATAGTAATCAAAGACGCGAATCTCTGCGTGCAGACGAAATGTCCCAGGCCGCTCCTGGTAAGTGGCGGCGACAAACCCTTCCGCTGAAAGCAGCCCTTGATCTCGACACACTGCGAAGCGTCCCCCATACGTACAAATTGGGTTGTTATATTGACCCACAAAGTCTACAGCTAAGGCCGCGAATTGTTGACGGCTGCCTGTGTTGAGACGGAACCAGCGCCCGGTCTTCAGGGTGAGGTACAGTCTCTCGAAGTAGTAACGCTCTCGCGAGCGGCGTTCGAAAATCTCTCGACTTGTCAACCAAAGAGATATTTGATCCATGCTGGCAAATGAGCAGTCTGTATCCTGCGGTCTTACGCTTTTGTTGGTTCACCTCATGCTTATAACGGTGGCACACAGAGCCTAAATTCCCATACGCGGTGACGAGTTTATAACTCGTCAATGCAGGCCCATGTGAAGTTTGTTACCCATGTTTCTGTGGTTACTAATTGTTTCTATTTCATGCAAGAGACATGAACGATTAAAATGCACACGACTCAGACAAATTTAACCAACTGCTAGACGGAAATACAATTTCCGCGTGAGCTGCACATTAAGCAACATAATTCTTTGGTGATTTGCCAACACTCATTATTAGGTCACCTGTGGCTCTAACAACGCCGGTAGTTGGGGAATCCCAGGCAGATGTCACGTGGATGTAAATGCCGCGGTTAGAAAAAAAAAAGAGACATGGCATATCACGATAATAAGTCAACGATATCAACCATCTTCTACAGACCACGGGGCCTCGGCCTCAGCTTCACCCGAGGCTCTCCGCCAAGGTGCTCGCCGGAAAACTGCTAAGGCTCCAGCAGCCCCATCGACATCAGCAGCCCAGTTGGATACACCGGAACTCCAATTCATCAATGAGGATGACGTAACCACACCTGCTGGCATTGCCCGGTACTTCAAAGCCGCGACAGCTAACTTTGAAAAGATGATACAAAGAGCCGTGTCTTCTTTGATCGACAACATCAAGCAGGTGGAATTACAGCTGGGATCAGCCATTGACTATGAGAGCCGGCGAGTCACTGAAGTGGAGGCGAAGTACTCTCAACTGGAGAAGAGAATGCAGGCAATGGAGAAGGAGGTCAGCGCTCTGAGGTCAGAAGTTGCCAAGCAACAACAAGAGATCAACAAGAGCGAACGCTTCTCGCGGAGAAACAACATCCGGGTCATCGGGATACCAGAATCCGCCAATGGTGAGGAGGATTGCGTCGCCTTGGTTGAGAAAATAGTCCGGGAGAAATTCGCTATGAACGTCAGGGTCGAAAGAGTGCATCGCGACGGGAAGCCCGCGAAAGACCGTCCACGACACATCCTGTTCAAAACGCTGTCTTACCGCCAGAAAATCGAAATCATGAAGGCTCAGCGTGAGAAACTAGCGAACGAGCGCTACTACATGACGGATGACCTAACAGCCGATGACCTCAAAGAGAAGCGCAAGTGGTCTGCAACCGTACAGCAGCTGTACGACTCCGGGGTCAGGCTACGCTTCTACGCAGGTAGATGGAGGAGCAGAGGAGGAGCGCCATACGAGTTCAACTCTTAGAGGTATTGTGATCAGCCTATATCCAACACATACTCTAACAATTGTATCAATTATGTTATACCCCCTGTCTCTTACATTATTAAAACTCAGATCGTATTATGCGAATGCACTGATATATTGAGAATTTGCTATTTTTCCTTTAATTCTTTGCCTATCATTGTCAAAACTCCCTATAATAATTATATACATGCACTACTCCATTAGTATACTGATGATTTGTCTCATGTACTAAAACTGCCTTTTATATTTTTGCCATTAACACTTCAGAATCTATCTTTACAATGATACCTGACTTAGATAATAATGTACAACCACTCATAGATTGTAAGTATTATTTGCCGGATGTATTCAATCGTACTTTTGTAAATGTTCCTGACAAATTTGGTTTACTGCATTGCAATGCCCGGAGTTTAAGTAAGAACTTTGATAATGTCACTGATCTGTTGACAAATATGTCTTTTTCTTTCTCAGTAGTTGGAATCACTGAAACTTGGTTAAACGCCACATCCCCAGACATATATAATATTCCTAATTATCATTTTGTTCGCAGTGACAGACAGGACGGTCGTGGTGGTGGTGTTGCTTTTTATATATATAAGTCTCTGTCCTATAAGGTCAGAAATGACCTTTCATTTGTTCATAATTCCGCAGAATTATTATGTATAGAAATAGACATGGTCAACAGTAAAAACTTAATTGTATGTAATATATATCGCCCCCTAATAATTGTATTGATAGTTTTTTAGAAGATTTTGATGATATATTACGTAATCTGAACAGAGAAAGTAAAATTATATGTTTAATGGGAGATTTCAATATAGACCTGCAACAGGATAACAACAATGTCAATCACTTCAAAAGTGTAGTATACTCGAACGCCTGTTTTCCAGTCATCGACAAACCTACAAGAATTGTAGGTAAGGATCGTCTACCCTTATAGACAATATATTTATCAATGTACACAATTGTCATATTCACTCAGGTCTTGTATATTCTGAAATCTCAGATCATATCCCTGTCTTTGTAATGATTGATTCCCCTCCTCCTCGTAGAAATGGACAATCATTCTATGCTCGTAAATTCACCACTGAAAATATAGCTAGGTTAAATGAAAATTTGCAGAATGAAGATTGGGAAGATGTTTTAACCTGTGACGATACCGAAAGAGCATATCAGTTATTCTGGGCTAAATTTGAGATATATTTCAACATTAGTATACCTAAGACCAAGGCAGGGAGAAAACGTAATAAACCTATAAAACCTTGGATAACAAGAGGAATTTTGAATTCTATAAATAAAAGAAATATTTTGTATAAAATAAGTCTTCATCAAGCTAGCCCTGAAAATGTTTCCAATTACAAGACATATCGAAATAGATTAACAAGCATTATCAAACAGTCTAAAGAAATGTATTTTTCTAAAAAGATAGATAATGCTCAAGGTAAAAGTTCAACTATATGGAAAATAATCAATGAAATTCTCAATAAGAGTAAATCATCATCTGATTCTCAAATATTTTATAAAGATGGCAATACTGTAAGTAATCCGGTAGATATTAGTAATATGTTTAATGAATATTTTGTGCATATTGGTCCACAACAGGGCTCTAAAATCAATAAGAGTAGTTGTGATTTCGCAGATTTTCTGCCACAACCAATAGATTCATCCTTATTCTTAAACCCAACTGATTTTATTGAAATATTAAGAATTGTTTGTGCTTTTAAAAATAGTTATTCTGTCAGTCATGATGAAATCAGCACCAATTTACTTAAGCAGATTATAGGTAGTATTTTGTCTCCCTTAGTCCATATCTTTAATCTATCTCTTTCTTCTGGTATTTTTCCAAGTTCCTTCAAAATAGCTAAAGTAATACCGATTTATAAAAAAGATGATCCCACGTGTGTAACTAATTACCGTCCCATTTCTATTCTCTCTAGTTTCTCCAAAATACTCGAGAGAATTGTGTATAATAGGTTGTATGGATTTTTGTGTCAGAATGATTTCTTCAATCCTGATCAATTCGGTTTCCGAACCAATCATTCTACTGATCACGCGTTAATGCAGTTATTTGATAGAGTATCGAGTGCCTTGGCAGATCGCAAACATGTAATTGGTATATTTATGGATCTGAGCAAGGCATTCGATACTCTTGACCACAAAATATTATTATATAAGCTACGACATTACGGGGTTCGGGGTACTGCACTTACATGGTTTGAAAACTATTTGTTATGTAGAAAACAATTTGTTTCCTTTGATTCAGTATCCTCCAATACACTACCTGTAACATGTGGAGTTCCCCAGGGTTCGATCTTAGGGCCGTTATTGTTTTTAATTTACATTAATGATATTTCAAACGCATCATCTATGTTACAGTATATATTATTTGCCGATGATACAAATGTGTTTTACTCACATGCTGACCTAAACCACCTAGTTGCTATTTTGAACAATGAATTACCGAAATTATCTACATGGTTTAAAAGTAATATACTGGCACTTAATTTAAGCAAAACTAATTTCATCCATTTTAAATGTAAAAAAGCTGATTTACCAGAATATGAATTGTATATTGATGGTATATCTCTTGAAAGGAAAATATTTAATAAATTTCTTGGTGTGTATATAAATGAAAACCTAAAATGGGATGATCATGTAAAACACATCATTTTGCCTATATCCCGAAACGTTGGCCTGTTAACTAAGCTTCAGTATTTTTTACCAACTCGTGTATTGTTTACCCTGTATAATGCCTTAATCTTACCATTATATCGTATTGCAACATTATCTGGGCAACCCACAAATGTAACACAGACCGTATACTTCTCCTACAGAAAAAAGCAATACGAGTGTGCAGTCGAGCACGCTCTCGAGATCACACCGACCCATTGTTTTTCCAGCTTAAATCCCTTAAGATAAATGATATAAATTTTCTCCAAAAAGCTGTATTTATGTTTTGTCTCAAGTCAAACCTCTTGCCTCCAATATTTAACATAATATTTCGGTCAAATTCAGAGATTCACTCTTATCCAACCAGACAATCCACAAATTTACATTTATTTAACCCCAAAACCGCACTCGTGCATCATTCTATCAGACACTCCGGCCCTGACACTTGGAATTCCCTTCCCATCGAAATAAAAAACATGACCACTATGTATTCATTTAAGAAGGCTGTAAAACTTCACCTCCTTAAGCAGTATTCCCCAGGATAACATTCTGATTCCTTTATTGTATCATAATCAAATGTATATGAATATGTACGTGATACATAATGCATGGATGTGTGCATACACATATCGATTTATTTATCTATCCATATTTTGAATATGAGTATGTATATGTATGTATAGGATAGGTACATCATGTATATTATATGAGCATGTATGTGTACGATGTGCCTTACCATTACTGCGTACATAAAACAAACACGATATATTTTGTTCAATGTCAGATAACAATATGTATAAGATATTTTGTATTCACACATTATTATTTTCATAGTGCATATTTGGTCATTACTCCGGCAAAGGCAACTGAACGTGTTAACTTTAATATCATTATCATACTGTATTTATCATCATTACTATCATTGTAAAGTAGTTGGAGTGGTACCCATACACTCTGTAACTTTCCCTTTTTCCCCTATACCCTTCCCTATTTCTCTCTTTCTCTATTCCCTATTCTATTCAGAGTAGGTAAGCAAATAGTCTCCATACCGTGGAGAGAGGGGCTAATGAGGCCCCCTTTTTTACAATTCATCAAATATCTTGTTAATCAAAAGCAGCAGGTACATGGTAATGATTCAACTGATAGTTGCAGGTGACAGCTACATTATCCAATTACAATCAGAAAAAAAAATCATTTTAATTTGCATATTAATTAGCTTTAAATGACAAAGTTTTGGGGCCTCTTTTGCCCCAGTGGGATGGGGTAAAAGAGGCCCTCTTCAAACCTAGTTTGCATTCTTAATATATTACATGCACATTAATGAGTAAAACTGAAATTAATGTTACTGTATTCATAAAACAGTCAATACTGATAATGTATGTCTTACAAATACTTCCCTATTTAATTAGTTAATTGATTAATTACTGTTGTGTATAGTGCGTGACACCCAAGATTTTTTGTTCTCATTTCTGGTCACTGGACAGGTATAGTATGTTGTCCTACATGTTTTCCTGGCAGTGGACACATACAATATCAACTGTAGAAATATCTATAACTGATAAGAGATCGATCCCACTACAAGAAACAGTTTTACAGTACCATTTAGGACACAATTTTAAGTCACAGCCAATGAACTGATCCAAGTTAGTAGTGTCATCTATAATGCCACAAACTTCACATTTCTCAACCTCATCATCATCGCTTTGATTTTCACTTTCACTGAGAACAAGTGCCTTTGGTTCATCAGCAACACTTTCCCCCTGTCTACCCTTCTTCTGTTTCTGGTTTTTCTTGGTCTGTCTCTCCTGCTTCTTTGCTTTTTTACTTTCTTTTCTCTTCTTGTCCGATTTACGTAACTTGTAATTGAGCATGATGTTGCTCGGTTGTTGGCCGGCGTTAAAATTTTGCCGGGAAAGATAACACACCCTGAAATCAAGAAAAATGACAGTACTTGTTTCAATTTGCGATTGATTACATTAATTACTACTAAATTAACATCTAGTAAGTACAATTTTATACATGAATTAGGTGCACAGGTAAAACTACATTCATCAAAAACAGAAAAAAAAATAACATATGCCGGTAAAATACCTCATTAGAAGGTTTAAGAGAACTTATTTCCTCACAAGGCTTCTGAAGCTTTCCTCCAAGTTCTCTTTTTTCATTTCACACTTTAGTTAACCAAAGGCTGTATTCCTCAGTTAAATATCTAAGTGCGTTATTCTGTTAATTTGTTATATATTTATTGTGTTATACATTCTAATCAATTATTGTATGCTTTGTATTTATGTATGTATGCATTGCATGTTTGTTTGTTTTTTATCGTAGAAATGAATAAACGAATTGAACTGAACTGAACTGAACTGAATCAAAAACAGTCATCATAGAGCTTTTTGTACAGGGGGCCTCTTTTGCCCCGTTGGTAGTCCTACAGTCATCCACCCCCAGTCCGAAAATAAAATAAAATTCCATTAGATTAAATATCATGCTAGCATGGGCAATAGTAGCTTTATAAAATACATAGAAAAAATATATAATATTCAGTAGTGTGTAGGTACAGTACTCACTAATCCAAAGTGGACAAGCCACTTTTCGAATTTCAGTTTGGAGATGCCTGTAGTTAACAGCTCCTCAGAGCCATGTGCTTAGGGGTATGGCTCATACATGATATTGCAAGTGAAGGCAGGGAAGTTGCCTCTCAGACCACATGGTCAGCCACTGGATTGGCCTTGGCATATTTGAGTAGTAAGCAAACTTCTACTTAGGGGCCTCTTTTACCCCGGGGCCTCATTAGCCCCTCTCTCCCCAAGCCTCGGCTTATTTTGGAGACCCTTCTGTTTAAGTTCTATAAGCTAGATATATATTTGTATTTGTCTTGTATAATTTTACTAAAAACTATGTGTTGATATACTGTTTGTCATAAATGACATGTACATGATCCTATCTGATGTAACGGAATTAAGCAGAAATAAATCAAATCAAAATCAAAATCAAATGTTAATATTAACGAGATGTTAATCGATTAGAGAATGCATCAGCGAAGTTTTACAAAAAACGGAGAATCTGCGGAAAACTCATGAATTCATAAAGTTTCGGTGCAGCCATCCCTGGATGAGAAGACTTCTGCACGTTTTGTTAATCATATCATAACATGGACATGTCATATTATGCTCAGCCTAGGCAGCTAGGAGAAGAGGTGCATTTGTTAATCATATAAGTACTTTTAATAACAGTGACAGACCGATGACGTCACTGACACAATCTTGGTTTGAGGTTTTTGTGGGCGTATGCCAGTAATCTGAAGGTAGAGAAATTATCATGAAAACTTTGGCACATATTTAGATATTCGTTTATCCACATAAGTGCTGTTGAGGGTACGATGAATCAAGACAAGTCAACACGTATTTGATCGCGTAATTCCTTTCTTTATACTAGTACACATGACTCAGATCTCGAAGATCTGGCACATTGAAAACGCAATGTATTTGTGGTATTTCATTCTCATTTTTGACACTCTTCTTCACACTCATTACAAGCTTTTATAAGTCATGGGGTCATGTAATAATAATAACCCCTTTTTGTATAATGTGCTCATATTCCATGCATGTTTTATTAATACATTGAATTTCAAAATAGTAGCTTAACATCCTCATGGTTTACCGGAGGCTTGTTTAATAAAAAGAAGCAAACACAACACACACACACACACACACACACACACACACAAACAAAACTGATGAATGCAAGGTGAATTCCTTAGACACGTGTCAGAGGGAACAGGTGAATAAAACAGTCTGTTACCAGCGTAGGACAAGAAACATCCATGAAATCTAATACATTGCAGAAACGGATTGTTCTCATGTGAATATCTCATTGGACTATATAGAGACGGTAAGTTGGTGACCTGGTGGCGACTCGAATCTCCCTAAAGTTGCGGACATGTCTCCAAGACGTAACCTGGAAAGTAGCCGAGTCTCCGGGGAGTCGCGAGAAAATCGAACATGTTCGACTTTTTCGGAGACTCTTTCCAGTCTCCAGCTGGTCGCTCACGGAGACGTCTCCGCGACGTCTCCGCGACGTCTTTATCTAGTCGCGGCAAAGTCGCGAAGGCTATTTTAAAAATATTTGCGAGGTCTCTGAGACGTCTCCGCGACTTTGCAGAGAACCCATTGACAACCTATCGCCGAGACGTCTCGGAGACGTTGCGGCGACGTCTCCGCAACTTCTGGACGAATAGATTATTATCGTATTAGGAGACGTCCCTGAAATTGCAGTGCAGTTGTCTTCTCAAGATATATTTTGGTCTTTCGACTCCCATTAGTCGCGGCAATGTCTCCTTCAGTGACATACGCTCTTAAAGTGGCTATCTCGAGAGTAGTGGTGGCGACCTTGTTGCGACTCAAGTCTCCGCGACATCTGATCTAGACTAACCAGGTCTCACTGATGCGGGTGTTCTTTCTACTTTTCTACAGTTGCAGCATCAAAAATGGACGTTGAAGATGATACAACATGGCCAAAACCTGTGTCAGAAAAAGAACAGCAAATGCCCAGGCTGATTGGACGAAGGGAGCCACTATTTACTATTTTGCAGATGAAAACAAAAACAAAACACCCTATTGAAAAACGTTCAGGAAGCCCAAATTCTTTTGCTGGTATGCGAGAGTGCGGTCCAGTTAATAAATTCAGTTGAATACTCACTAGCAAACAAAAGAATGAATAATAAGTATGGAATACCACAATATACATGTTCCTTAATCCGAAAATGAAATAAGGTTCGGTATTCCAGAGGGTTTGTCATTTCGAGACACACAAATTCCCTTTACAAAACACACGTTACTGATCCAGAAATTAAATAGGTTTCGTTAATCCGCCCAATTTGTGGCGTTATTTTGTTCGTTGATCCCAAAGCGAAGTACCGGTACGGTTAGTAATTCCGAAGGTTTGTTAACCTTATAACATTAAACGCAGGTGCGTTGTAACGTATACTTTCGGGATTACGAACCTTATTTCACTTTGGGACTAACAAATGTCCGGAATAAGAAAAAAACAAAAACAAAACAAAGAACAAAAGAAGCAAAACTGTTTTTTTTTCCCTTCCTTTTTCTTCATCAATGTACCTTCGCAATAACGAACCTTATTTCATTGTGGGATTAACGAACTTCTGGAATTAAGAACTTCTTATTCATTTTTGGTCTTTCTTTGATCCCATCATCACCACCGCCACCTGATTATGTGCATCTTAATGAGTACATTCAGGTGTCTGGACAATAACAATTGTGTGATCATGATTATCGTCACTAACAAAAGCATCGTTTCCCTCATTTCAGTCCTGTTTCGCAGATGTGCCTTTTCAGACAGAAATGTCTTTGAATAAATACAGATTATGATGAGCAGCAAAACCTGAGACCATGACAAATTTTGAGTCAAAAGATGGGTAATTGCTGATTCGCACATTTTTGCACACGCATAAGACCTTGCCTAATGGCAAGATATACCTGTTCTCTACCATTAACATCCCTTTTTGCTCCGGAATAAGCGGCGGAAAAGGGAAATATTGAGATCACAAACGACAATCATTCTGCCATAAGTTAGCTTTCTTTTATAAACTGCCTGCTTCTCCCAAGCGAAATTGTTTGAGGCATGATTTCCTAACATACACCACAACTGCACATTCACTTTACTTGATATTTGCGAGTTATTTTCTTCTGCGCATATAGTTTTAGATTTCTCGAATCTCCGTCTTGTTCTT